>NC_080750.1:21835681-22138712 GCF_020826845.1 Diceros bicornis minor
TTAATCATAGGACTGTAGAATGCTTCCCCTACCCCTACATTTTAATATCACATTACTAAAGGACTATTTACAGCAATTCCTTTTACCCAGTACATTGTGTATGGCTGTCAAGAAAAACTGCAAGGCGTACTAAAAGGCATAAAGCACAGATTGAAGAGACTCAGATATTGTAGTGATGGTGGAATTATAGGGAATTTAAAACATCTACAGTTAATATACTAAGGGTTCTAATGGATAAATTAGAAACAGATGGGCAATGTAAGGAGAGGGATGGAAATCCTAAAAAAGAGCCATAAAGAATTGCTAGAGATTAAAAAATTGCGGTAGAAATGAAGAATGCTTTTGATAGGCTTATTAATAGCCTGAAAATGGCTTACAAAAGAATCTCTGAGCTTGAGAATATCTCAATAAAAACCTCTAAAACTGAAAAGTGAAGAGAAGAAAGACTGAAAAAAACCCAACACAACAAAATATCCAATAACTATGGGACAACTACAAAAGTATGACATATGCATAATGAAAATATCAGAAGGAGAAGAAAGAAAGGAACAGAAGAAATATTTGAAATAATAATAACTGAGAATTTTCCCCAAGTTAATATTAGATACCAAACCACAGATCCAGGAAGCTCAGAGAATACCAAGCAGGATAAATGTCAAAATACACTACACCTAGACATATCATATTCAAACTATAGAAAATCAAAGATAAAGAAAAAATCCTGAAAGAAGCCAGAGGAAAAAGCCACCTTACATATAGAAGAGCAAAGATAAGAATTACATCTGACTCCTCCTCAGAAACCAAGCAAGCAAGAAGAGAGTGGAGTGCAATATTTAAAGTGTTGAGAGAAAAAAACCTACCAATATAGATTACTGTCACCTGTGAAATTATCCTTCAAGGTGAAGGAGAAGTAGAGATTTTATCAGAGAAACAGAAATTGAGGGAATTTGTTGCCAGTAGACATGCCTTGCAAAAATGCTAAAAGAAGTTCTTTAAAGAGAAGGAAAATTATGTAGTTCAGCAACTCAGATCTACATAAAAAAAAAGAAGAGCATTGAAGAAGGAATAAGTGAAGGTAAAATAAAAAGTTTTATTTTTCTTATTTTTAATGGATCTAACAGATAATAGTTTTTTTCAAAATAATAATACTAACAATGTGTTCAATTACATATGCTTGTACATATATATGTGCTTAGGTATGTTTACGTGTAAATGAAATAAATGACAGCAATGATATAAGGGATGAGAGGGAGGAATTAGGATTATTTTGTTATTATAAGGTACTCATATTACATGTGAAGTTATATAGTGTTATTTGAAAGTAGACTTGGATTAGCTGTAAATGTATATTGTAAGCTCTAGGGAAAACACTAAAAAAGTAAAAAAAAAAAAAAGAAGTATAACTGATATGCTAAGAAAGGAGAGAAAATGGAATCATAAAAAATGTTCAGTTTCTGCCTTTTCTGGCAGAAAAAGAGTGGAAAACAAAAATAATAATGAAGAACATGGGCAAATAGACATTTTCTATTTGTTATAGACCACACTAACAAATATGGTAGATATTAATCCAACTGTATGAATAATCACCTTTAATGTCAATGGTCTAAGTACACCAAATAAAAGACAGAGATTGTCAGAGTGGATCACGAAACAAGACCCAACTATATGTTTTCTACAAGAAACCCACTTTAAATATAAAGACATGTATAGATTAAAAGGATGGAGAAAAATATACCATGCTAACACTAATCAAATGAGAGCAGGAGTAGTTATATTGATTTCAGACTGAGCAGACATCAGACCAAGGAAAGTCATCAGGGACAAAGAGGGACAATACATAATGTAAAGTGGTCAGTTATCCAAGAAGACGTAACAATACTTAATGTGTATGCACCTAATAACAGAACTTCAAAATGCATGAGGCAAAAACTGATTGAATTGCAAGGAGAAAAGATGAATCCATTCTTATAGTTGGAGACTTCAATACCATTCTATCAGAAGTGGACAGATTCAGAAGGCAGAAAATCAGTAAGAACATAGTTGAAATCAGTAACACCATCAATGAACTATATATAATTGACATCTATTGATTAGTTTATCCAACAACAGAAGAATACACATTATTCTCAAGCTCATAGGGAACAGTCACAAAGATAGACCACATTCTGGTCTATAAAACATACATCAGCAAATTGAAAACAGTAGAAATTATACAATATCTGCTCTCACATCACATGGAATTAAACTAGAAATCAATAACATAAAGATAACTGAAAAATTCCAATATACATGGAGATTAAATAACATGTTGCTAAATAATACATGGGTCAAAGAAGAAATCTCAAGAGAAATTAAAAAATATTTGGAGTTAAAAGTGAAAAATATATTCAGAATTTGGGGGACTGCTAATAAGCAATTGTATCAAGTGGTGAAAGCAGAGCTTAGAGGGAATTTTATAGCATTGAAGGAATATATTAAAAAAGAAGAGGGGCCGGCCCGGTGGCACAGCAGTTAAGTACACCACTGCGGCAGCCCGGAGTTCGCAGATTCCAATCCTGGGCACACACCGACACACCGCTTATCAAGCCATGCTGTGCCGGTGTCCCATATAAAGTAGAGGAAGATGGGCATGGATGTTAGCACAGGGCTGATCTTCCTCATAAAAAAAAAAAAAGAAAGATCTAAAATCAATAATCTAAGCTTCCACATTAGGAAACTAGAAAAAGAAGAGCAAATTAAATCCAAAGTAAGCATAAGAAAAGAAATATTAAGAATTAGCGCAGAAATCAATGAAATTGAAAACAGGAAATCAATAGAGAAAATGAAACAATCCAAAAATTGGTTCTTTGAAAATATCAATAAAATTGATAAGCCAGGCTAACTAAGAAAAAAAAAGAGATGTGATACAAAAAACTAATATCAGAGATGAAAGAAGGAACATTATTACAGATCCAGTGGAAATTCAAAGGATAATAAAGGAGTACTATGAACAACTTTCTACCCACAAATTTGAAAACCTAGATGAAATGGACCGATTCCTTGAAAGAGACAATCTGACAAAACTCACACAAGAAGAAATAGACGATTTGAATAGGCCTGTATCTATTAAAGAAATTGAATTAATAGTTAATAAGCTTCAATAACAGAAAACACCAGGCCCAGATAGGTTCACTGATGAATGCTACCATACATTTAAGGAAGAAGTTTTACTAATTCTCTACAATTTCTTTCAGAAGGTAGAAGCAGAGGAAATAATTCTCATCTCATTCTGTGAGACCAGCATTGCTCTGATGCCAAAACCAGATAAAGACATTACAAGAAAAAAAAAAAAAAACTGTAGACCAATACCTCTCATGAATATCCATGCAAAAATCCTCAATGAAATATTAGCAAATCAAATCCAACAATATATAAAAAGAATTATACAGAAATGATCAACAAAATGAAAAGGCAACTTGTGGAATGTGAAAAAAATTTGCAATTCTCTATATCTGATAAGGGGTTAATATCTAAAATACGTGAGGAACTCATACAATTTAATAGCAAAAATAAATAATCCAATTAACAATTGGACAAAGGACCTGAATAGAAATTTTTCAGAAGAAGATACACAAATGACCAAGAGATATATGGAAAGGTGCTCAACATCACTCATTATAAGGGAAAGCAAATCAAAACCACAATGAGATGTCACCTCACATATGTTAGATGGCTATCATCAAAGTGACAAGAGAGAATTACTGGCAAAGATGCGAAGAAAAGGGAACTTTTGTGCACTGTTGGTGGGAATGTAATTTGGCTCAGCCACTATGGAAAACAGTATGAAGTTTCCTCAAAAATTAGAAATAGAACTACTATATGATCCAGCAATTCCACTTCTGGAAATATATCTGAAGGAAATTAAATCACTGTCTCAAAGAGATATCTGCACCCTCATGTTCATTGCAGCATTATTTACAATAGCCAAGCACGGAGACAACCTGAGTGTGTGTTGATAGATGAATAGATAAAGAAATGTGACATATGTATCGCAATGGAATGGAATATTATTCAGCCATAAAAAAGGAAATTCTGCTATTGGCAACAACATGGATGGACCTTGAGGGCATTATGTTAAGTGAAGTAAATCAGACAGAGAAAGACAAATACCGTATAATCTCACTTTTATGTGGAATCTTAAAAAGAAAAGTCAAACTCAGAGAGAGTAGATTGGTGGTTGCCAGGGCAAGGGCCTGGGGAAATGGGTGAAGGTAGTCAAAAGGTACACACTTCCAGTTGTAGGACGAATAGGTTCTGGAGATATAATGTACAGCACCGTGGCTACAGCTAGCAGTACGGTATCGTGTACTTGAAAGTCGCTAAGAGTAGATCTTAAAAGTTCTCACCACATACACACAGAAAACATAGCTATGTGAAGTGTTAGATGTGTAAACTCATCTTATTATGGTAATCAATTCACAATATCAAATCAGCACATTGTACCCTTCAAATTTATGCAATATTATGTCAATTACATCTCAATAAAGCTGGGAAAAATTTTTTTAAATTGATTTATCTAAGTGTTTGTTTATTTAGGTCTACTTGGAATACCGTTTCCTTAACTCTTTGATAGCACACGTGGATAGCATTTCTCCTACCTTTTCACTCACTCTTTCCCAGCCGTATTGAAGGGTTCTTTTTCCTTTACTTATTTCTTAAATTTTGGAGCTCCTTAGCATTTTGTCCTGTGTCTATATCTCTTTTTATTCTGTAGTCTGACCTTAGATACTTTCATCTACAACTCAATTTCAAGATTTATCTATATTCTGACATTGAGCTCTGGGACTATATATTCAAGTTCTTTTCAAATATGATCACCTAGATGCCCCACATACAATAAAATGTAGTATGTCAAAAGATGGACTTTTTGTATTTGCCTGTCTCACCTCCAAATTTTTTCTGCATTGTTCCCTATCTTAGAGAATGATCCCACTCAGTTGTCCAAATGAGAAACTTAGATGTTGTCCTTAATTCTCCGTCTTTGTTCATCTTGATTGTGTCTCTTACACATGTCTTGAATTCATCTAATTCTCTACACTCTTACTTCCAGTGTCCTAGTTCGGACAACCTGAATGTCCAGCCTCAATTACTTCCAATGATTCTAACTCTTGCCCTCTATTATAGCTGTAATTATCTTCCTAAAATGTTAATATAATCATGTCACTCCTCAACTTAAAATCATTGGCTCATTCCCCTACCGATAAGATAATATCCAAACTCTTTACACAATTTAAATATCTCTTCCTCCTTGGGACCATGCCTACTTAGCCTCATCCCCCACCACTTCCCCCTCTAACCATGCTCCAGCAATATTATTTTACTTTCATTAAAAAGATCACCTCGTTTATGTTTTCACTGTCTCCTCTAAGTCTTTCGTGGCCATCCAAGTGTGGGTTAGGTGTTAAATTCCTCTATAGAACACTGCATTTCCTTTTTTGTGGCATTTATCACATTCAATTTAAATTCACTATTCACTTGTATGCATCCTCACTTGGCTACACAGTTTTTGTGAAGGAGTGCCCATTGTCTGCCATGCACTCTCTTGTATTCCTAGAACTTTGTAGCGAGAGGGCACAACACACATCATGGTGAATGAATAAATGAACTTGTTTTGGAGAGTTTGCATAAGGATGCAAGGGGAAGGGAGAACTCAGCAGAAAAAGAAATAGTGTTTATTTAACACACATCCTTAGGCTAAACATTTTTAAATGCATTACTATTTTTAAATTCTTAAAAGTTAAAAATAGATATGATCAAACTAATGTTCAGAAAGGTTAACTAACTTGCTCGAGAACACATAGGTAGCAGTTGACAGAACTAGGATTTGAACTCTAAACATTATAGCGTTTTCTACTCTACGGTATTTTTTCATTCATGCCAGAAGCTTAGGAAATAATTAAGGAGAGATGGGAGGCATCATGAATTTCTTTGGCAGGAATCCATTTGACTCTTGAGACATCTTGGTGAATCTGTGATAACTTGTTGGTGTCTTTACGCTTCCAAAAACTCACCTATTGGATTTATTCCAGATCCCATGTCAGTAACATGAGACTTGTTTTATTATTCCATCAGTTATGGTCTTATAGTTAAGTGTACTGACCTCAACTCAGAGATATTTATGAATTTATCACTGAAGACTGTCTATCCTAGGGACATATGACTAAATACAATGACACCTAGAGACAGTAAGGGAAAAGGATTGAAGATGTTGATCACCATCCTGAAAAAGCTGATTCAGAATTCCGTGGTGCCAAAGAAGAGAAAGGTCCTGCCGTGTAATACTAGTTGCATACCTTCTTTAACTAAAATAATGAAAGGTCATTTTCATTGCATACTTATTATACATAAGACACTGTTCTGTATGCTTTTCATTTATTAACTTAACACTACCAGATATCCAGTGATGAGTCATAATTCTTCAATTGTATTTAGGAATTTGAGGCACAGAAATTGCCCAATATTGCATAAATAGCAAGTAGTTGAGTTAGATTTGAACCCAGGCGGTCTAGTTCTGAAGTCTGTTATAACCGTGGCACTGGGCTTTAGAGAGGTGTTTTAAAGCATCTTTTCTTATGATACTTTGAATATAAATTTTATTTTCAGAAGCTGTTGTTGTTTGTAGTTATTTAAACTTGTTCTCACCCCTGCTGAGGATCATTACTAGGAATGATATGTTGTAAACAGCGTTTCTATTCTCTTGGATGATAGCAAGATAAAATTGGTTTCTAAGTAAAGAAGGTTAAGTTTCTAAGCCATTTTGCTTCATGGTATGGCCTATATATTTTTATGTATATATCTCCATAACCATTGATCAAGATAACCTTAATGGTCCTCAGCTTGACTAAACT
Source organism: Diceros bicornis minor (assembly GCF_020826845.1). Classification (NCBI taxonomy): domain Eukaryota; kingdom Metazoa; phylum Chordata; class Mammalia; order Perissodactyla; family Rhinocerotidae; genus Diceros; species Diceros bicornis. The sequence goes on from NC_080750.1 coordinate 21,842,569, forward strand.
TTAGGTAGGCTTCTGTCTGACTCTAGGCCCCTGAACTCTCTTTTCCTAGATCATTTACTTTAGAAACCTTCTAGTTGTAAATGTTTTCTCTGCCCCTTTGAGATATAAATCTTTTTAAAAGCCTCTTGCCTCTTTTACGTCACAGAAATATCTTTCTCAAGGATCTGGGAAACATCTCTTTGCAATGTCATCAAAGGAGATAGCACCCTCATCTCCCATCTCTGTTGGAATGTGGGAGCCTAATTTTGGTGGGTGTCTTGCTCCAAGTTGGTAACATTATCTCCTGTCAAAAAGGTAAGAGAAGTTTCCTTTTTCTTTGGGTAAAGCCAATCAGCAAATACAGATGGCCTATGATCTCTCTCTCACTCCAGCCTTCAAAAACCCTACTACTGCCCTTTGTTTTAGTGGGATTGAGTTCAGACTTAATTCTTGCCTCTTTCATCTATTACTGTAGCCTTGAGTGAAATCTTCTTTGCCTGCGTAACTTTTTCTGTTGCAATTTTTGCTTTGACACCATGTCTATATAAAAACATGACAAAATCAAGGTTTATGTGTTGACACTAAAGATTAGTCTTTTTCAGATCTTAATTCTTTACAAACATTCAAACTTGCAAGACTTTGGTGAAGATCAGGTTTCCTATTTTTATATTTTTTGAAAGAAGACATTGAGCCTCAAAACCAGTCTTTTGTGAGCAGTTGTTTAGAATCACATGAAAAACTTATTCTGGAGAAGAAAATTAATTTCCCCCACTTTTTGTTGTGGGTTCAAGGTATTACATCTCTTTATAAGGGTTGAGAAGATAAAGATCTAAAAATACATATCCGTGTAACTATATTTTTGGGGAGTGGGGGCTGGGGGAATTTTAACTATAAGGATAATATAAACAATATTACTATTGTTTATAACTGCCTGTGGTCATTTAAATTTTTTTTTGTGTGTGAGGAAGATCAGCCTTGAGCTAACATCTGATACCAAGCCTCCTCTTTTTTTTTTTTTTTTTTTGCTGAGGAAGATTGGCCCTGGGCTAACATCTGTGCCCATATTCCTCTATTTTATATGGGACGCCACCACAGCATGGCTTGACAAGCAGCGCATTGGTGCGTGCCCAGGATCCAAAGCTGTGAACCCTGGGCTGCCGAAGCAGAGCGAGTGCACTTAACTGCCATGCCACTGGGCCGGGCCCCATTTAAACATTTGTAATGTACCCGAAAGAGAGAGATGTTAGCTATTCTGATTGCTACTTTTGTTTTATTGGAAAATTCTCCAGTGGTTTGCAGTGAAGATTAACTGGAAATAATTTTTTTTCTTTGGAAGTTTTCAATTATACTATTATTTACCTGGCATTTTCATAGGGATCTGAGATTCTTCTCTTCAAAAGTAAAAAGGACAGTATGCTCAAGTAGGACACATTTTATTTTTTTCTCCAAAGTTAAAAAAAACCAACACAATATTTGCATATTTTTCAAATTGCTTTGTGTGCTTTCTGAAGCAGTGCTAAGCAAATCAGCACATTTATCTGAGGAGGAAATGGTATCCTAAAATATATTGAGAAACCTAACTTATTAAATAGCTTCTTAGTGTTCTTGTGCCTCTACATGAAAAAAACAAAACAAAAACCTACAAAATACAAAAAGACCATAAATCAATCAATCAAGTTCACGGCTTCCTTTAGGACACTCAAGCAAATTTTTAGTGCATTTAAGTATAAAAATTAAAAATTGAATACTCTGGGAAGAAAATATATAACATTTGAGCAGAATAGTTAACTGATTTGGGGAGAAAAAGATAATAGAGGAAATTCAAACCACCATATTTGATAAAATATTTTTCATGTATCTGCTCTCTGAGGATAAATATGAAGTGAAACTTTGTTTTCCCATAATTCCCATCAACTCCAAAAATAGGCACTCTGGCTTAAATTTTTTAACCCAGGAATAATCTTTTTTAAATTTATATTTGTCAAAGCTAAATGAAATCTAGTTTAAAATGCAATATATAAGCACCATGAAGTGGCTACTTTTGTGTGTGTGTGTGAGGAAGATTAGCCCTGAGCTAACATCTGTTGCCAATCCTCTTCTTTTTGGCTGAGGAAGATTGGCCTTGGGCTAACATCCATTCCCATCTTCCTCTACTTTATATGGGACGCCGCCACAGCATGGCTTGACAACCAGTGCGTCTGTTGGCGCCCAGGATCCAAACATGTGAACCCCAGGCTACCGAAGAAGCAGAGCTCACAGACTTAACCGCTATGCCACCGGGCCGGCCCAGTGGTGGCTACTTTTGATAGATCATTTTGGTTCCTGGTTCTGGAATTGCTGAAACTGAGTAGAGAACATAATAGAGATGTGTTAGCTCTTCCTTTAATTTTAGTACCATACCATAGGGGTTTCAATCATTAATTCAAAGCAGGCATTTCAGATGAAAAAATAATCTTCTTTTGGAGAGATGTCGTTTCAATCCTCCAAGCATTTTGTATGTGGGGACTTACTGGAGCTTCTACCTGCAAGTGGTACTCGGGAGGGATTCTCTGCCAGAGCCACCCCTGCCTGCAGGGTTAGATCAAAAGTGTCAACATCTACAGATTTCTCTTTCTGCTTGCTCCATCTGATACTTTAGATTAGAAATATCTACCAGCTGTTCCATTTCCTACCTTTCTTGGTTTTGGTAAGGTCACAAATACAACAGATTTATCAACATTTTTTTCTATAGCTAAAATGTCCGTCAGTTTTCCAAATACAAAACAACACAAAAAACCCTAGCTCTTAAAAAATTTCAGAACTTCAAGCACACTGCACTTGATTCTTTAATAATGAGACCACCCACAAAACAGAGACATAAGCTACTTCTTCCCTTGGACGAGTACAAGAGGAGAAAAAAATTACAGTGCTTCTTATTAAAATTACAGAACATATAAGTATCATCAGAAAAAGAAGAAAGAAACAAAAGAAAAATGCAGCTCGTGGCTACCTTGTAGATGCAATATAACTTGGCAGAGGAAGGGGCTGAGGGAAAATAGGAAAAGGCATTTATTGACTGCTTAAAAATTTGTTTTCTTTGTGACCTTAGCCATTTCCCATAACCTTGATAGTTTTTCATTTCCTATTTTTAAAATTAAAATAATGCTTGCCCTTCCTATCTGAAAGAATTCAAAGAAGGAATGAAAATCTTTGCATGTTGTAAAACATTGTACAAATGTAAAAGATTACTACTTTTTGAACTCATTGAATCTGTAATTTATAAAATAACCATTAAGAGTTTTAAAATGTTTTTCACTCTTTCACATATTTAACATGGATTGTGGAGCTCTGTTGAGTCCAGTAAAATATTGATTTGGAATTCTTGAGAGGGTCCAGGTAGTTTTTTCACTCATTATAATAGGTTGTGGTTTCACTGCTTGACTCACCACTCTTCCTTCATCTTTCTCTTTCTAGCTAAGTTCATTGCAAGCAGCGACAAAGTACCAGACGCTGAGGGCCCTTCTGTCTATCCAGCCAAGAATGCAGTGGAGACATCTGAATTAAGGTCTGGTTGGGCATCATTACCAAGGGATGCAGAATGGGGCAAAGAGAGGGAGATAGTGAAATCTTTAGTCTAACCATCCATTGGGTCTTACCTCTTCCTAACAGTGGAAGACAGACCTCTGCAAGTGACCCTAGCATACAGGCTGCTCTTGAGAACAACCATTTCTCTGGATAGCTGCATATGTTTTGTAGCCATTATTTATTTTTAGAATTTGCCTGAATAAGATCTGGAATGCTATGGACAAGTTTTCATTCAGAAGACATGCCCAGGGTGAATTCCCCATTCCTCTCAATTCTTAGCTGGAAGGTCTCCTTGTGAGGGAGGTGTTTGTGTTGTAGATGTGAGTGGTAGCTGGTAGTTTCTCTGGCATGTTGAGAAAAGCTCTCTGGAAAATGCAAGGGGGTCTAGACACTGTACTGGAGATGTAGTCAAGTCTCATGAGTCAGGCACGTTGCTGGTTTTGTTACCAGTCACCATGACGGCCCAGGTGGTTCTGCCCGTTTTCTGCCCCAATCCACACCAGACAGCACATACCTTAAAACAGAAAAGACACAGCCAACGTGTGCTTAGAAGAGGGCAGTGAGGCAAGGGGCTGTCCTAGGATAGGAGTGGTTGGATCGTTGAGAGGAATGGTGTATCATTGTTTCCCACTCTGTATTATTCCTAGCCCCAATCATATTGATACAGTATGTTATGGTGAGTGTGGCCGTTCCCTCTAGGAGACTTGATTATCCGTTTCCCGGAAGCACAACAGCAATTCTTTTCTCACTAAGAGAAGCCATTGCAAATCTGGAAGACAATCCCTCCCTTAGTCTTCAGAAAACTTCTCTATAGAAGGCCCCTGCCTTCAGATGATGTTTTAAAGGCCTTGGACAATAATCCAGGAAGACAATATCAATCACCTTAATATATTTGAATTATTTCGATTATCTAACCAACCCCTGAAATAAGACAGCTCTTTAAGAAGGTACAGACACATTAATCAGACATCCCAGAATGATAGCATTAAAAGAGACTTTAGTCAAAAGTTTTCTAAAACAAGTAGTAACCTCTTGAAACAGCACCATTGGCAAACATTATCCAGACTTGAACACCCACAACAGCAAGGAGTGGACATTCTCACGGGCTTTTCAGTGTGGGAGAAGGCACCCAGGTTTGTGAGTTAGAAAAGACTGGTTCCCAGCTCTGCTCTCTACTAACTGTGTGAACATAGGCTAGGTATTTTACCTTTAGCTTCCTCATATATGTATAATGGAAGAGAAAATGATCTCTTTTTCATTGCAGTAATCTAGGCGTGAGGTGAAACAATGTGAATAAAGCATCAAAGAACATGCTTAATAATTGATAGTCTTCTTCCCACCCTGTTCATGGTTGGAATCTGCCTTCTGCCTTAAGCACTGCCACAAACTACGTGACCTCAAGAAAAGCACTTAACCTCTCCGGGCCTCAACTTTGGATGTAAAATGAGAACCTTGGACTGATTGATTCTAAGGTTCCTCCAAGGACATTTTTCACTAAAATATGGAACATCATGGTAGATTTCTGAAGACATTATCTTCACTTTTGTTCCCTTATAGCCATCTCTTATCATAGACTCGGCTGGGCTAGACATAATTACTTTTTCCCAACGGAGTCAAGAAACAAACTAAATGGCAGTGTCCTTGAATAATTTATTTGACTCCTGGAATTAGTACATTATCATTGTTGCTATGGAAGAGGTAATTTACATTTTGAAAAGGTATTTTACTTCTTTTATCTCTGAATGTATTTTAATCCTTTTACTAGTTAGAAGACGTGACTCCATTATTTTATGTCAATACTTTCCATATCCTGATTGGGGTGGGGTCAGTTATTATCTGCAGCGTCTGATGAGGTTAGTGCACTGGCACTCTCAGGGCCTACGTTTAGTCAATGAATTTGAAGCAGAGTCTCCAGAGTGTTCATACCTACTGGTACCTTATCATTCCCGAAGCTTTTGTTTGCTTTCTGTTGGGTGATTTGTAGAATGATAGTTTATATATACACAGAGTTTAATAATGTAGTAAAGTAAGTGTCAGATTTGAGAATATGTATTGTGGAAAGAATAGAAATTCTGTGATCAGACATCGATTTAAATCTGGACTTTATCACTCATTAACACTTGATCCTGGCTTGTCACTATACTTATCTGAATTTTAGTTTCTTTCTCTAAAAAATGAGGACAATATTGACCTCCAAGTTGGTTCTCATATTAAATGAGAAATTATTTGTCAAAGTGCCTTTTAAATATTTCCCTATGCCAATGTAATGCCTTATTTTGATTAGTAAGATTGATCGCTATAGATCTTAATTCCAGGTAACATTTGCTTGGAATGAGTTATAAGGCAAGAGAAGGTGAATAAGACGTATATGTTATTGAAGAACCATTGGAAATGAACATCAGTAGCTGGAAGTTGTTAGAATAAATGCCCTGGAGTTAGTAAACAAATGGTAGAAAAAGCCAATACAGGATAGGAGGAAACTCTGGAAGCGGGTGTAAGAAATTCATTTTTAGAACTTTGAATCCCTAAAATAGTAAATATATGCAGTCAATATGGTTATTTACCAATATTTTGATTCTCCTCTTTCCAGAAACATTGTAGAGTTGCACTTCTCTGCTCAGAGAGATATGGCCACATGACCTGCTTTAGCCAAGGATGTGTGTATGGTTATGACGTGTGTTTATGTACCAGACGATGGTCACTCCCTCACCCTACCCCCAAAATGAGGATCATGTGGAGCAGAGTCCCCAGCTAACATATGAAAGTCATGAAAAATGAGCAAGGAATAAATGTATGTTGTCCTAAAACATTTTATGGATTTTTGTTAGTTCAACATAACTGAGAATCTCCTGACATACAGAATAAGTTAAGATAATTAACTCATCCAGAGGTTTAGGAGAATCTCTGCTCTTTCCTTCAAATGAGAAGCCAAAAGCAAGCCTTGAGGTGGATCTTAGTCTGGGCAAGTGTCAGGGGAGTGTGAACATGAGAAAGAACTGCCCTCCTTAGAGAAAGGGCTAGTCCAGGGGCCAGTGCTTGTGCTTCTAGCAGTTAAAGGTCAGTGGCCCAGGTCCCGGCCACTGCCTAGGGACCACTCCTGTTTCCATTGCCCTATTTATTCCTCTTAGAGGTTGTCCAAGGGAGGTCATTATACGTGTTAATATGCTTAAGAGGACCCTCACAATCCTTTGAAGACTGTAATTATCACATAGCTAGGGATATATTAAGGAACATAGAGAAGTTATATTTAGATGTTTTCACATTAGTTAGACAGACAAAATCATACAGCAGTGCATAAAAGGGAGAAAGTGGTAGCCTTCGTTTATTATCTCCTTATGCATAGACTTCAAGATCTTTCCATCCTAAGTTATCTTAGCCTATCTCTCCAGTCTCATTTCATGCTATGCTTACCCTTGTTCCCTGTTTTTAGTTTTCTTCACCCAATGAACTTCAGTGCATCCTTCTAAGATGAGCTCAGTTGTCACTTTTCATATGCCTTCCATGACCTCTCTGAGTACATCAAATAGTCATATTACCTACCCTCATAATTGTGTGCATCTTTTCTTTGCAGCACTTACCATGATTGTTATTTTTACATTTAGTTTTGTAATTGCCTGATTAGTGATTGTCTGTCTTAGAAATCTATAAGCCACGTTGGGGGAGGAGGCTTTAATCTGTGTTCGCTCACCTTTGTATAATCTGACACTAGCACAATGCTTCACATGTGGTAGGCCTCCACAGATATTTGTTACGTGAATAATGAATGCAAGTCGCTCTGGTGGTCATCTAACATACTCATCTTTTTTCAGCCATTCAAAACCCTGAGAGATAAATAGCTATGTCTTCATTTTCAAAATGAGGATTGGTCAAAAGATTTGCTCCAAATCACGCACTGGTAGACGGTGGAGCTGGATTTTAAATCCATGTTTATCTGACTTCAAAGCCTGTGGTCTTTCCATTACATGCCTCTGCCTCACCAGAGACTAAAAGAAATGCTTTAATTTTGAGGGAGTTAATAATGCATGGGACCTGAATTGAATATAATTTTATGCTGTTCTGCTCTAGAAGAATTTTTTATTATCCAGCTGTAGCTTTGTGCCTTCATCTCTTATCAAGAAAAGGTAATTATCTTCATTAGTAGGCAACCCCTTTACTTCCATATAACTTTGATGCAGTTCGTAAAACTCTATTTTCTTTACTACGTGCTCCCTGTGAACTACTATCTTCAAAGCTGTGGAAGTTTGCAACCAGATGGCCAACTATTATTCACTCCTTAAGTTCCTCTGCAGCAATGCATCACCAGGTCCATCAGCAAATAGTAACATATGAAAACATATTGTCTCATCTTTAGTATCTCCAAATGTCACTTTCACATTTGTTATTCCACTCTTGTTCCTAATTAAAGAAAGCTCATTTCCAATTCTCTTGACTGATATCTACCGTTTCAATAATGCCCTTTATATTTGCCCTAGAATATTCATCATTGCCTTGTTAATGCAGTTGTTTTCAAATAAAGCGTTAACTATCAAAGTCCTTTCTTGACTTCTCTGTAGTCTATGATTATTTGTTTCTTTTTGGCATCCTCTTCTATCTTATGCTATGATTCTACCCTGGGCTCACATATGGTGACATATGTCATCTGAAATTTGATGGGCATTTTTTTACCTTTTTAAGCTCTTTATCACACTTTATCCCTCTACTTCTCCTACCATTCCAAGTGGTATTTTTTCTGCAGCTCCCAGTAACTGTCCCTTTTCCATCTGACTTCTCTCAGCTGTTTATCTCACACGCTCAGCCTGCCCCACTAGTTGCTCAGGTTCGCTGTCATGTCATTCATTTTGCTCTCATTTTCATTGAGCTTCTTAAGAAGATCAGCTCATCTCTGTGATTTAATATCTAGTTCTTAATTTTATACCTAAGAGAATACTCAAAGAAAATCGTTCGTACCTTCTCTGTTCTGTGTTTGAAAGGCATTTGATCCTATCATAGTGACATTGATTTGCATTTTGAATTTGTTGCCATTTAAAATAAATTAAAATTTTGTCTTAGCTTATAATCAGATTACAGTAGCAGCACGAATCCACCTGACTTTAAAAAATCTGGAGAGAGCCATTTGCTTACATAATAGGTCAACTCAAATAATATTACTCTGAATGTATATTGTAGTGCTGGTACTGGTATTTCGGTGATAATGACACTGCTTCTAAAAATTAAAGGATTGGACCATGAGAAAAATTCCTTTAATATGAACATTAAATTCTAGGGAGTATGTGGCTTTTTGTAAAGGGAGTGTAAAAGGCAAGAAGTAGGATGTATTTGCTTTTAGTGCTCAAAAAACGGAACGGGAGATGAAGGACCAAGCGCCAGGGTGTCCCTATTATTTCTCGCACAGGCTTGGGTTGTTTATGAGGCAATCAGTGTCACAGTATGGGACATTCAAAAATTTGATAACAAAGTCCTATTAAAGTCACAGAAATTAGCCTGATTTAAATGCCACTTGGAAGTTAAGTTTCTTTACAGGTATGAAATCAGATCAAAAATAGATTCAAGTTAGGGCTACTGAGAATTAGGAGATGGAGGTAAGTATATTTTACCTATCATTTTTATGCAAACATTTTAGTGGAAAGCTGGCTTTTATATGGAATATAGGTTCTCTTATTCACTCATAAATAAATCTTTATTATATAGGTATTATGTGCCTGGAACTGTTCTGTTTATTATAGGATTCAGCAGTTAGCAAGATAGGGGCCCATAAATGTGGAGCTTCCAGTCTAGTATGGGAGAGATAGAAAAAAAAATTTATCACCAAGTAAATAAAATAGTTTCAAATGCTGACAAGTTTTATGAACAAAAGGAGATACCGTCTGAACTTAGCTTTGAAAGATCCAAAGAAGTTTGCCATGTAAATATCTGGAGCCACAAGACATTGGGAATAGCAAGCATGCAGACCTAGGCAGGAATGAGTACCCTGCATTCAAGGAACAAAGAGAAGATGAGAGTGACTAGAGTATAGTATGTGAAAGAGGAAGCAGGACAAGTTGAATTCAGAGAGGTAGGGAGAGATCCAGCCACACAGGGCATTGTAGGGATGGTTGAAAGAACTGGGTGTGTGGACATGTACAAGAGAAAGCAAATTGAAAGCAGAATAAATAGGTTCAAATATGCGGTGGTAATTCACTTTAAAAGGGAGTTAAAACTAATTATATGTTGCTACACTCAACCAAATTAGGTGTAATGGGTGGTTGTTAAAAGACGGAAGATTTTGGTTTCACAAACTGTCGGAGCGTGAATGGAGCTGCCTGTCACTTGAGATATTTACGCAGAGTCCATAGAAGGAACTTCTGCTCCACGTGAAAGACACGGCTAGTTTGTCTCTAAAGTCTCTTTCCACTATAAATGCTTTTAGTTCATTTGGGGAAAATAAGGTGCACAAAGATTTCCTAATTCAATACCAAGAGCTTTTGTCAACTATGGTTATTGACATACGTAGTTACAGTGTCCAGAGGAGATGATAATGAGGAGGGCCACAGTCTCTGTCTTTCTGAATCCGTATTTTTTGAAACACATGGGCTGTAGGCTTTACTTTATGATTGCTTCCAGGTAACATAATTCTATCTTGTTTTCATAGAGACATGAAAATGTAGCATTTTTCTACAAAAATACTATTTTAAATATGATAATCATGCTTTAGAACAGAAGAAAACCAACAAATTTTCCACATTCCCAAATAAAACACTGAGCAATGTTTTCTCTTTTCTTTTATATTTGGAAGCTTATATATTTTTTGATCTGCTTTTCCGAATTACACACATAGTCTTTGCTCCTGTCAATGTGTTCAAGAGGGGGCATCATACTCTTTCTAAGATTACATTTATTATACAGCTAGTAATATATTGTTTAGTTAGAGTGACACAGGAGCTATGTTTGGAGCCATTACATGGGTTGTCCATAGATGATTATTTTAAACAATGGGTACAAAGGGAGAAGGATTAGTTGACATGTACTAAGTATCTCCTTATGGGCATCCTTTAATACCTTTCCACTGATCTTATGAGAAAGACAATAGTTTTTGTCTTGGCTTGAACAATCCTACCTACATTTGACCCAATGGCCTCTCTAGCATCTTCTCTTACAAAGTAAAGAAAACATCAATTCTAGATTAGTTAAATTACTTGTTTTCTTCAAATATGTATGCTAATATATTTACTTTAAGTTTTTGGTAAGAGTTTTCTAAAATATAAAGATCTAAACGTTTAAATATCTTAATCTACCTTTCTGTCGCAGTGCAGCAGGTAATGGAGGTGGACTCATCTTAACCTCCATTGATTATAGAACCTTCAGGATCCTGAGGAGTGGGGGCCTGGGGGGCGTTCATAGGTAGGCTCCCTTTGCCTGAGGACACTTGTCAATGTATCAATGTGGTGCTCTGAAATGTTATGCTTTTCCCACTTAAAATATTGTCTTCTGTATTATGGCATTTATATAGGAAACGGCATTTTCATGTAATGCAAAAATAGTTCCTTTAGAAAGAGTAGGTTCCTTAAGAATTTTGTGAATAGTAGAATTTCTTTAGGACTGATAGACTGCTTTTAATCATTTTAGTTTTCTGCTTTTGTGACTCCTACTGCTCCATTTTTCAGAATTCATTTAGTTTTACATTAGCCTGTGTCCATTTAGTACAAGATGAGAATACCATTCTCTTGCCAGATCATCAACTTTTAAAGGATTCCTCTTCACTAATAAAATGTAGTCGAGAATTATGTCAATTAGCCAAACAATTGGAGCAAAGACTGAACTTTTCTCTGTGCTATTTTAAAAGATCTTTTGAGCTGGACTACAATACTGTATTAGAACCGTAAACAATGGGCTTGTGGCTTTGGTAAAGCACATTTTATATTTCCTTTCATGGACTGCCAGTGGTCAGGAGAACCTCTTCATACCTAAGTGAAATATTGTCCTCAAGTTTACAATGTTAATCTTGTGTATTGAACTATTTTAAAGGAGCTCCCTGGTTTAAAAATTAACAAAACAAAAACAAACAAAACCTGAAACACTGAAGTAAAATAAAACACTTGAACCCAATTCTTTTATAGGCATAAGAATGGCTAATTGATAAGATTTAAATATTTACCTTGATTTCTTTACCTTGACCATTTAGATTTTAGTTTCTTATGCTTTATTAGAATAGTGCTGATTGCATTGATGTTTTAGCCCCATGTGCTATCATCTATACATTTTGTTTCCTTTTTCGTTGCTTTGAATTTTTTAGATTGTAGGATAAAAGAGGGCAGGGGTAATACCTTTTATATAATATGCAGCTTGTAGTATGAATTGATTATGGATAACAGCTATAAATGTTTTTTCATTTTCTTGAACAGTTGGGGCTTGAACGTAATCTTCACTGTCCTTGAGAAAGTTTTCAAAAGGATTTTCATCTCTGTGAAGTGAATAAGAGTCTATATTTGCCCATAAAACTCTTCTCTTTGTGAAAAATTTCAGCTTTTAAAAATTAAATCACGGAAGAAGGTTGCATAGATTCATGCTCCCTGTGCTAAAATTACGTTAGAAATGAAAAGTGCCTGAAAACAGAGATAATACAATGCAAATTGGTCTTTGCATGTCATTAACCTGACATCTATGATGTGCCTTGCTCAATTTCAATATTTAATGTGTCCAATTTTTTAAGTATGAATAAAAATTAGAAACAATAACAAGTAAGTTACTTTTCAATAAATAGACATGTCCTCACTGATTTAAGAATAGTAATTGGGTGTAGCACATTAACTGAGTGGCCTAGAGCAATTTTATAATAATCTTCTAAGAGCTTGGGAAAAAAAATCAACACTTTATTACCTTTAACACAGTGCAGTTACTGCTTCTCTTAATTCATTTTAGTGAGCTGTCAATAAATTTCACTCCATTAGATGCTCAATTTAATTAGCTCCAGGGTCACAAATTTACGTGATTTCTAAGTTGTGAGCTATTTACAACGTCTGGTAAATGTTACCTTTGGCAATATAAATATATTTAATCTATAGCCAGTAGTGGACAATTATTTTTCATTCCTTGGATGTTAAGCATTCAATAGTTCTGTTTCTGGTTATTTTCTCGAGTGCTCTGCGATGTTATATGGGAACAGGACTGGCTACATAATTTGTGATTCCTGATGCAAAATGAAAACGCAGGGCCCCAGAATTTTAAGACAGCAACAGTAGAGCATGAGGGCGGGGCCCTTTGAGCTTGGTATCTTGTGGGACTGTACAGGTTATACAATCATGAAACCAACTCTTTGTGGGAGTGTAAGAATTTTAAAACTAAAACAATCTGTAGGGGCCGGCCTCATGGCGTAGCAGTTAAGTTCTGCACTCCGCTTCGGTGGCCCAGGTTAGCGGGTTCGGATGCTGGGTGCAGACATACACCACTCGTCAGCCTTGCTGCGACCCACATACAAAACAGAGGAAGACTGGCACAGAGGTTAGCTCAGGGTGAATCTTCTTCAAGCAAAAAAGGAGGAAGACTGACAACGTATGTTAGCTCAGGGTGAATCTTTCTCACCAAAATAAAGACAATATTTAATGTGTAAAAATTATATTCTTGGTAGATGTATAGCTGAATAAATAAGGGTAACTAGAGGTTGGTCTACTATTAATAAAGGCAAAAAAATTTCATTCCCTTTGACTTTCAGCAAAAGTGACATAGGTTTATGATGTAACCAGAACAGTCCATAGGAAAAGATAAATTATCCTTTGATCAAGTGTTTTGATCTGAAGAGCTAAATCCCTAACTAGTGGATTCCAATACCAGGCATTATTTTTTTAATTTCCACGTCCTATTCTGAATCAAGAGCCTATTCAAGATAATTGGGCTTTTCTTTGGAATTGGAAGGTGGTGAGAAATTCTGGTTATTTACCTGTTCTCCATTCTTCTGTCGTTTTTTGGTGTCTGAATATTGACGAGGTTCTATGTTGAAAAGCTACATTTACATCCTCCTTGAAGACATGTGTAACTGATACATTTGAAGTAAAAATTCCTTTGCTATTCCCTTTCTCCCTGTCTGCAGCAACTGCGGAGGCTGAAGTTTCAGCAGCTATCTTTGAGCCATGCAGCAACCTTGACGATGATGACACAATTTATGGTGGAACCGAAAGACAAAATAATCCTGCTTTCTTGATGACTTCAAAAAGACTCTCAACTAGCCCAGGATTGCCTGCATGAATCACACCTTCTTTTGTTGAAATCTCCGCCACTCAGTTTATTAGTTGTAGCACAATTTTGATTTGATACAAATTTGATACAGGAGACAACTTTCTGTTCTTCTTTTTTTAAGTTTGTGTTCTACTATATTGCACTTTTGCTGTGGTAATAACAGATTAATTCATTTATGTAATATTCATAAAATTCATTTATGTAACGTATGAATAGCATTTATGTAATAATATAAATCAGAGAAAAATTATTAAAGACAAAACAAACTCCACTTCATTTTGTTAGAATGGCTTTTAAAATCAAGTCAATTGCTTCATTTGCTTGTTCTATACAGTTGATTGGGGTTTTCATTTTGTTTTTTTGTTTTTGTGCTTAGCTGTTTATTTTCTTGGTTTCTTGTAACTTGTTAGAAGTTACTGTAGTATTTATTCGTTCATCGAAGCAGTGTGCTATGCTAATGACACAAAATAAGATATGACATCTTCCCTTAAATGACTCATAGCTTAAAGAGAGATCAAATACTTAAAAATATAATTTAAAATACAACTTGGTAAGAGATCAAATAGAAGGGGAAAATAATATGGGTCTCCAATTCCACTAAGGCAAATGCCTGTCTGTCTTCTAGGAAATTTAGGAGAGCTAGCAAAAATCCCCTCTGAGAGAAATATCTTGCAGACTTCTGGAATTTGATGTCCCTTAGCCCCACTGCTAAATAGATAAAACTTTGTTCTTTGACTTTTTCCACCTTTAGGAATAAGAATGTTAGATTGAATTTGTACGTATTTCTTTCCCTACGTGGAAATCTAAGGATAAGATTTAGATTTTAAAAATTGATCTCTTGATTTTTTTTTAAGGTAAAATTGCTTTATTTCAAGAAATGGAGAAGGGTCCATAAATATTACTAACATGCACTTTCTTGAGTAAAATCTATATATTACACCTGCCAGAAGGTGACATTAGCTTTTAAGTCACTGTTGCCTAGGGAGAATTTGGTTACACTCTAAATTTCATCCTTAGTGTTTCTGCCATTCATTCATTTTCAATATTTTAGTGGAGTTGTGTCCAGCTGAGATAACACATTTCTTTCTCAACAGGATTTCTGTAGTGGACTGCTGAAAAGTATAATTTCACATATGAATGATTAAAAAAAAAAGCGGAAAGCAACGTTGCATTTGATAAAAGCGTAGACTAGTGCAGGCTTCAAAATAAATGGAGGATATCGCCTTTATCAGTAGATAAAACTTCAATAGCTACTACTCTCAATTTAAAAAAGCAAGAGATTCACAATTTCAAAACACTTCTAGATGCATGAAATATCTAAAAGCAAGTCAAATACTACAACCTACTCAGAGCTTTAAACTCAAAAATACAGTAGACAAACTAAAATAATATATAAATCTTAACCTATACTTGGAATACCTAAAGCATTATAAAAAAACTTTTTTGTGATTATATCTATGTGTACATACACACGTGTGTGCACATGCATACACTTTATACACAAGCTAGAAAACTTGGAAAACACAGCAAAACACAAAAAACAAAATTAAAAAACAAGTGACCATTTATCTTTATCTGACCTAGAAATAAAATTCTGTAAATGATCTGCCATATTTAGTGAATCACTATAAATAAACCTTGATAAATATACATGTTTACAACACCATGATCCAATTATATATAGCTTAACACTGACAAAAGTTGCATAATTCAGTTTTTTCTTTTTTTTTTAACACTTTGGAACAGTTCTGACAACAAACAGGGCACATAGGATCTGAATTTATACCCCAATCTATTTGCTTCTCCTGAGCCTCATGAAAGTTTGTGCCTTCAGGCAGATGAGTATAGGCAAGACAGGCCTGGATTTTGTTGGAGTTACATGGAGTTACACGGAGTTCCAGAACTGACAACTGGAAGCCTTGAGAGAAGTATGGAAGATAGAGCATCACGGGAAATTATTGGTTCTCAGAGAATTGTAGAAACCGTAGCAGCTTTGGCCTTGTATGAATATATCTGGTTTCTCTGGGAACAAAGCCAATGGACAGCTGAGCCAAGCCTCCTCAGACCCAAGGAATAGATTACTTAGGAAGACCAGAGAGGTTTCTTTGGGGGTTTCAGGAAAGCCTGGCAACCTGTCTTTTTACTCATTGCTGGCCCATGAAGGAAGTGGTTGTTTTTATCTCCCAGCCCCTGTGTGACTCCTGTTGCTTGGTAACAACAGTCAGGCCTGAGCCTGAGGAGCTCAGCCTAATAAGTTACAAGCCCTCTACACAGGCCAGCACTCAGAAAGAGGGATCAGTCTGGTCAGAATGACATTTACCCAGCAAAACATAGATGCTATATGAGATGGACAGCCACTTGAATAAAATATGGTAACAGAAGTACATAAGGAAAGTCAAGTTCCACACCAAAGATAAAATAGAATAGAATAAAATTTTTTTTAGAGTGAAAAATGTGATTTGTCATCCAAGCTATTTAACAGATGATTTGAAGATATCATAGTCACATGCGATCTGAATAAATTTGTCAAATGAAGTGCAAGAAATAGCTCAAAGATCAATGTAAATTATATAGAGGCAGAAATCATGAGAAAAAAGGAAAAAATGAGGTAGAAGATAGATTCTGGTAACCTAACAAATGAATAACAATTAACATAGTTCCGGGAAAAAAAAAAGGAAGAAATCTTAGAAGCAAAAACAAAGAAATGATAGAAGAAAAATTTCCTAAGGTGAAGGGAGATCTGAGACTCAATAATTGAAGATGTTCACCAACCTCCAGACTGAACTGAAGAGAAACTGCAAACACTTACATATAACCTGCTAAATTCCTTGCATGTTAATGAGAAAGAAGAAAATTTGAGCTTCCAGGAAAATAGAAAAAATAACTTAGACTGGCATTGGATTTCTCATTTGCAACCCTGGAAGGTAGAATACCAAGAAGAGCATTTGTGAACTGCCAAGTGAAAAGGTCTGCAATCTAAGAATTCTTATATGCTAACTTGCCAGGAAAAAAAAATTAAAGATATGTAGTAGCTGAGAAAATACATGTATATAACTCTTCTGAATAAATTATTCAGGGAAGAGGCTTTGAAACAACTAAAAAATATATGAACTAGAACAAAAGGCTTCAAGATGGGAGAGAAAACAGTGAGTAATTAATCTTTTCTCTCACTCTCTTTTAATAATTAAGGCTAAGTAAATAGGATAAACTAAGAATATGTACTATCTACCTTAAGTAAAGAGTCATAACAAAAGGGATATACAGTAGGAGACCTTCCAATATTGGTGTATGCCTAGAGGTACTAAACAGTCTTGCCAGACCGACCCATTGGGAATGGCTGGCAGGTCAGGGAGGGGAAGGATAAAAACATGCTACCCCTGGGGCCAGCCTGGTGGCATAGTGGTTAAATTCCTGCACTCCGCTTCGGTGGCCTGGGGTTCACAGGTTCCGATCCTGGGCACAGACCTACACACCATTCATCAAGCTATGCTGTGGTGGCATCCTACATACAAAACAGAGAAAGATGGGCACAGATGTTAGCTCAGGGCTAATCTTCCTGAGCAAAAAGAGGAGGATTGGCAATGGATGTTAGCTAAGAGCCAGTCTTCCTCACAAAAACAAAACAAAAACCAGAAAATAAATCCTACTCCATTTTTAGAGGTGAGATTGGGAAAAAGGACAGAAGAGAGAAAAGGTAAAAATAGTCTAAGGGTTTTATCATAATGTGATGAGAAGGAAAAGAAAGTCTTGGTGAGCAAAACAATTTATCATGATGAGAGAAATGGTGGGTATTTTGTATTTAATGAACAATTGTAAAATATATGTTTTATTATTAGGTTATGGAG
Organism: Diceros bicornis minor; assembly: GCF_020826845.1. Classification (NCBI taxonomy): domain Eukaryota; kingdom Metazoa; phylum Chordata; class Mammalia; order Perissodactyla; family Rhinocerotidae; genus Diceros; species Diceros bicornis. The sequence goes on from NC_080750.1 coordinate 21,860,163, forward strand.
AAATAATTTTAAAAAGTAGGGTGAAAATTCATACTTAGGGAAAAATAGAATGAATAGCAGTGAATTAAAAAGAGAAAAGAAAAAAGAAAACAACAATGTAAAATAAATAAGAAACACCAAGTGAAGATATAAGGATAAACTCAAGTGCACATAAATATCTCAGTGTATGAAATAATTTTATTACACTTCAAATATTTCAAATTCCTGAAATACATTTTTCAAGTTTTCCTACAATCTGAAAGCTAATAAAATATTTTTTGAATTATTATGGAATCAGAGAACAATGCACCTTAATTGATATTATAGAAAATAAATATTCTAATGGTTTGTCATTAGTATATTTATGTGTCCATATATATCAACGATTCTACTCTAGAATCTTGGTTTTTGGGGGCAATTATTCAAAATGATTGGTTGCATTTTAGCATTGTAAAGATGTAAATGACTTGATCTTGGATTGCGGAGAAAGTTCTCTATTAATATTAACAGTATTGCACTGTTTAAAAAGTCATCAATGGTCCATTTTTCCTAAGGCATATGATAAAAACAAAATAAATCTTTATTGAAGCAACTTAAGGTCTATTGGTTTTGTCAAGAAAAAATACAATTGAAAATTATTTTTCATAATAAATGGAAATAAATAAATTTTCCTTTTCACTGTTTAGACAAAATTTTATCAAAAAGTTCAGGAATATTGTATGTTCAAATTTGCACCTATTTGTAATTTCAAAGCAGATTCCTATAAACTTATAAATACTTAGATGTAAAAACAGGACAGAGCATGAATCTTTTTTGTACTGTTGAGCTCAAGTTGTAAAACTGTGAAAATCAGTTGGAAAATAGTTCCTTTGATATTACTATTAGCCTGTATCCTGGAGATATTTAATGGGGCAATAAAACCAAGCAAACAAAACAAAATGTGCAGTGAAAGGAGTAGAAACTGCAAAAACAAAATTCTTAATTCAGCCACAATAATTTAACTCCTGAAGTTTCACTGTGACCTTGTGCTGTGGCTCTAGGAGGATCTAAAAGATCTCATAGGAGCATATTCTCTGGAATTTGTTACCTTCCCAACTGACAACAAAATATGATTCAAAAGTCTGGGAATTAAAGCAATGCCACTTTATATTTGTTTACACCTTCACTATAGAGCATTTTTACATACTTGATTTTCATAATAGTCTTATCAAGTAAGATTACAAATCAGTAGCCCCATTTACAATGAAAGAAACTGAGGAGTGGAGACTTCACCATTTGCCACCATTATACACAGAGTGACGAAATCAGGCCCTACAGCCCAGGTGTTCTGAATTCTTGTGGTCTATGTTACCCACACTGATTTGATTTGATCTTGAATATGAGAGAGAAGATCAATTGTTTTTCTATCTGCTCATATTAATTTACTTTTTATTCAGACTGTATGCAAACACATTTTTAAATACTCATCTCTCATTTTTTTAAAAAAATTATATTTATTCAAACCCTTTCAGTATATTATTTTAACACGGTTTTTATAGAGTTCAAGACTAGTCATCAGTATGGTAAGGACATTTTGTTGGCTGGCTGAATGGTTTTGTTGTTTGTTTTTGTAAGTGAAGGAACAAGCTATATATCACAAATTTATCAGAAGGCAAAAAAGAAACAAGCTGTAAATATAAACAGCTTAACATGAGATGCAAATGGAGGGAAAGTGACAACACATAGAAGGCACATGTGACTTCTTAATATCTTCCTTCAAGTATTTATGTTATTTTCCTGTGTTTCTATTCTTGAGACAGAATTACTCATATAGCAATATTTCATCAACAATAATTACATCCCCGAATTACTGACATATCAAGTATTTTGTCGAAATTCTGCACACAAAAATACTGGTCCGTTTACAACGAGGCTCCCCATAGTGAAATTATCATTACACATTCAGTGGCTATATTCAAAGTAGGTTTCTCCAACCACCACCATTCAACACCTTTGAAAGGAATTTTTAAAAAACTATTTATGATTTTCTTGGATTTGCATTTCACCACCCAAATATCACCTGTAGAAGTGCAAATGGAGTTATAGTATTTAATCAATATAAAATGCTTATTAAAAGAAATAGAATATAAGCTATTTCTTTCTGAAAACAAACATTTCTGTGTCCGCAATAAATAGGACACTCATTTTCTGAAGATCCATCCTCTCTGAACAATGTAAATTGGAATAGACCAAAATATCTCCTCTACTTATAATATGATCTGAGTAGCAAAAAGATTTTATAGATTTTTAACTGCTAATCTCCAAAGAAAACAGGAAAATGTTAGATGATAATGTGGTTACAAATTCTACTCCCCTGAGAACCTATAAATCTCTCAGGAATTAAAAGGAAAAACAGTCCACCTCTACCCTCAATAGCAGAGTATTTTTATAGCCAATCCTTGCCCAATATTAAATTAAAAACTGAAATCCAGAGTGTGCTAGAGGCGCAAAGGATATTTAATACATATAGCTTCTATGAAACAGACAAACACAGTGGCATTTTAAAGTCAAACTTTATGTATGTGGGTTAGAAATGAGAAAATGTAAATATTCTGTGTTCTAATTTGCATCCATTTGAAAATCAGAAATAGAACCTCATAAATTTCATATTAAATGATATAAAAATATCATAGGTTAGAGGACATATTTTCAACAGTGTTATGCTCCAAATTAAAATTCACTGAAGCTAATAAAATGAATAGAGTTAATGTCCCAGGTATTAAACTGGAAATACAATCTGTAGATATTTAAAGTAGACTCTAAATAGCCCATGATATTTTCTGCAGAATATGTAAGCAAGTTTCTAAATTTGGCAGCAGTATTATGGTCACTTAATTTTCTTCTGAGTTTCAAACAGACCTCCAGAGTTGAGGGGGCTATGCATTTTCCCAGAAATTCATGATGTCAATCACACGAGAGTCACTGCTTCTTGGAGAATGTCAGCCATATCGCCACTTCTTCACACGTCAGTGTCTTTTTTTCCCTCCACTTCAGCCACTGGAGTTATGTCAGAGAAGCTTTGATTAATAACCAGATTAGTTGCCGCTGGGTGCTATTGGGTGCAGCAGGGAACAAAGTTGCCTTTATCTCTAACACTACTGATCTAATATCTCCCCATCCATTATACCTGATAAAACAATCTCACAGTTATACACCGTCCTCATGGGGCACAAAACAAGGGCCACCTGAACTCTGGCCTGAGTGGAGAGGACTACCTCTGCTCTGCTCCTGGGGAGCTCTCATTTCCAAAATCCGTTTCACCTCACAACATTACACAATCTGGATTTATTAATCTGTAGGTATTAGACAAGGTTAGAGATTGCAAGTTGATCTGTTCCATGTGGAACTGTATTATCACTTTCACGTGATCTTAATTTTCTTCTCCTGCTCCCTTCTTTATTGTATCTCTGCCATTCTCCTCATTCGCTCTTCATTGTCTGTCGTCTCTCCTCATAAAGCTTTTCTTTCAACACAGATCAGAGAGGAAGGCCACTGCCATCTTGGGGGATGTGTGGTGCCTGGTTTCTCCTGCAACAATGCCCTTTCAAATCCTTCATCATGCCTTGCTTCTTGGCTGTATTAGCATTATTGAGCAGAGAACCTTTGAGATTCACTAAAATGCTATCCTCAGGGCCCTTATCCTCTGTCTTAAGGTGAAGCTATTTCATGAAGAAATCTTTTCAATTCTTCAGTTACAAAATCGTCTTTTAAATGAGGTTCAGACCTTTTTTGATTCGAATTCAATTCTATAATAAAGAAAGTTACTTTCATTTTTAAAAACCGTGCAGAGTAAGTCCCAATGGAAAAAAAAAAAATCCTCTCATTTGGTTTAAGACAGATGAATAATAAAGAGAGAAAAAGATAACTGGATTGTTAAAATTTGACTGCCAGCAGAAGATAATTTCAACTCGAGAGCTGTCAGCACAGAGCAGAGGAAGGATGATAAAACAGGGATCAGAGATACTCCAGGCAAGTGGGAGTTTTGAATGAACATCTAATAATACTGAACCACCTGTGGACATTTTGAGAACATTAAGAAGGTGGTATCTAAAAGCTTTTGTCTTCATACTTTATATTCTGTGGAATTTGAATATATTACTAAATCATAGTCATTTATGTGGATGTTCAAATATTCATTTATCATTAAAACAATACAAAAAAGTGAAATAGGCCAAATGACAGGAAGGAGACCCACATATGCAAAGAATTGTTTTTATGTTAGAATAAAATGTATTTATATATAAACAAATAATTTTACATGTAAATGCTATCATGCCATACACGTTTTGTAGATAAATCTTTGTTTTAATTTTTTTTAATTTAATTTAATTTTTTTTGGTGAGGCAGATGGGCCCTGAGCTAACATCTGCCAATCCTCCTTTTTTTTTTTTTTTTTTTTTTGCTGAGGAAGACTGCCCCTGGGCTAACTTCTGTGCCTATCTTCCTCCACTTTATATGGGACGCCGCCACAGTATGGCTTGACAAGCGGTGCGATGGTGCGTGCCCGGGATCCTAACCGGCGAACCCCGGGCCACCGCAGCAAAGCGTGCGCACTTAACCGCTTGCACCACCGGGCCGGCCCGCTGTTTTTATTTTTTTTTCCATCATCTTTCCTCTATTTCCTTCTCACCCATATCATCTCTCCCCACTACCATGTCAACAACTTATGTGTTTGTAAAATATGATATACTTATAATCTCCATTTTTCTTGTAAGATGTTTATTGTTCGTTTTTTACATTAAAGCTAAAATCCATCAAGAATTTTTCTTTATTCATGGTCTAAGATAAGGACTCAGTTTTATTTTCCTCCAGACAGATAGAATTTATACCAGCTCAATTATATAACCTATTTGCCATTTGCCTTTTCAGGATGAACAGAATGGCCACCTTGGACAAATACTCAGTTCTTATGTATACTGGGATCTATTTCTACATTATTTTATGTTCTAGTGACCTGCTTCCTATTCCTTGAGGCTCCCACATCACATTGAACTGGTTATAATGGTGCATTAAGTTCTATTGCTTCTGTATCAAATTACCACAAACTTAGTGAATTAAACAATACAAAGATATTATCTTACACTTGTGTAGGGCAAAAGTCTGACATGGATCTCATGGGGTAAAATCAAAGTGTTGGCAGAACTGCGTTTCTTTCTGGAGGTTCTGGGGGAAAATCCATTTCCTTGCCTTTTCCAGTTTCTAGAAGCTGCCTGCATTCTTCGGCTTATGGAATTCCTCCTCTATCTTCCAAACCAGCAACAGTGGGTTAAGTCATTCTCACGCTGCCATCTCTCTGGTTCTCCACAGCCTGAAAGGTTCTCCACTTGATTCTCCACCTCATTTGAAAGATGGTTTTAAGGGCTTTGTAATTAGATTGGGTCCACCTGGGTAGTCCAGGGTACTCTCGCCATCTTAAGGTCCTTAATTTTAATCACACCTGCAAAGTCCTTCTTGCCATGTAATGTAATATATTCACTGGTTCTGTAGATTAGGGTGTGGACATCTTTGGGGGCCATTATTATGTCTACCACAAATGACTCTGGGTTAAGTTCTGATATTTGGTAAGGCTAGTCTCTGACCTGCCCTATCACTGTTCTTTTTCATGATTTTCTTGGTATTGCTCAGAAATTATTCTTTAACTTAGGCTTTAAGAATGTTTAACAGATCTAGAAAAAAATGGTTATAGTTTTAAAATTGCATTAACTATTGGAAACTTATCTGCACATTTCCCAAATTTTGCAGACAACATAAAATGCAATGCTTGTGCATTTTAGGCCTTCATAATAATAAGCAGAGGAAAATCTTTGCACTTTATTGTGATTCCAGATCAATCCGGGAACAAAAAAAAAAAAAGGAAAAAAATGTGTGTAATTGTAATCTTAAGTTTTAATTAAAATGTAGCGTGATTTTTTTATTATAAATTCTCAAGATTTTTACTCCATCCTTTCTGGGGTAAAAGTGGGGAATGGCACTATGCACACAAAACACTCTACAGCCTAATATGTTCGTTTCTGAATGAAGTGAGCCAAGCTTGATTTCACCTGACAGCTATCTTTTTGTATGTGTGTGTGTGAAGAATTAGATGATATTTTGCTATCACTGAAAATTCTATCCAACTATGAGAAGTACATTTATTTATTGATTGAAAGAATTGGACTAGGGTGGGTGATATTCTTGCCAATGTTAGAACAGGAAAAAGCCTCGTCTTCTTAATAGGGTAGTATTATTTGTACACACATGCATATATATATATATATACATAGTGAAGCTGGATCTTTTTTAATCCAAGTGGACAAGAATCCAGAGCTTGGTTAGGAAGTGTATTGGTTACCTTGTTTGTACTGCTGCAGACCCCAGGCCTCATCTATCTCTTATTTCGGGCACCACTGCAGTGACTGGTTCTGTATGGGCTCTGACCGCTTGTTGCAGGTTCAACTAGTTTCAGTCTTGTGCTTCTGAGCGACATTTGTGCAACCTCCAAATTCAGGGGGATTACTACTTTGTGGGGTGACTCATTGACCAATAAGGAAAGGGAGATGACGGATAAATGTTTCCCCTCTTTCTCCTCAAATGAGTGACACACTCACCTGAGGGGAGGAGTCCTCCTTGATGATAGTATTCAGGCCACTTCATGACTGCCCTTAATGTTCTTATCTGCGTTTACACATGACAGGTCTTTCTGGATAGAATTTTCTGATTTTACCAGGGCGTTGTTGACTAAATGTGATTTGGTGTGCATTCCTTGGCTTACTTTAATCAAAATCACTTTGAGCCATGTCTTCTCTTCAAGCATTCTGAGACCCCAACTCTTAACATTTTTCCGAAACTCACTATCTAAGGGAAGAGTCTCCTGAAGGTCTTCACACTCCCTGCAAGTTCACTAAAATGTCCATAAGACAGAAAATATACAGAAAGCTGACTTAAAGATTTAATGGGAATGCTTTCAGAAGTTCATGGGAAAGAGGTTTTACATTTCTGAGTCTTTCTAAATCAAAATCCAGAGTTTATTGATTCTTAACTAAACTGCCAAGATACTTACTCTAAAACCAATGCATAAAATGTTACCCATTACCTGATCTTCTTAAGTGTTATTTTCTCCCATTTAAAACTCCTGATGACAAATAAAGACTCTTGGAGTCTCTCATCACTATTTGCCTCCTGATAGACTTGATTTCCCCAGGTTTTTGAATCATTTCTAACCACTAAGTGAAGTCTTTAGGTGGGTCTTCCCCTAGGACATAATCAGGCCATTGAATGCATCACATATGACTGCTTTAAAGAGTTTCCTCTGAGCCAACAGCAGTCTGTGCCTCACAGAACACTTACCTGAGAGAGCCCCAGCGATCATTATTCTTGAAATGCTGAGCAAATGTGTACTTAACATGGATTCCATTTTTTGAATCTAAAAAGAATTGAGTATCCACAATCATTTTGTTAATTCAAGCATTTGTAAATAGTTTAGATTCCAAGGTGAATTTGTATAACTATTTGTCATCACCATCTGCAAACTATTGCTGTGTATTCACAAGGAGACATTTTACAGGCACCAACAGTGTTTCAGAGATTTGGTTAGACATGCCCTCAAGGAGCTCATAGTCTCACAAAGGAGTTTACCGTCTATGAAATTGCCTTTTCCAATTGCCTGGAAACACCAGGTACTTTGATTTCTAATCCCTCCATTTAATTTAGGCTTAAAAGACATCAAAAAGAAGAAAATAAGATATTTTAGAATATTTGGAAATTTAGAAATTGTAGCTTGTAAAAAGTAAGTCATTTAAAGTTTTTGATTGGATAAAATGTTTACTAATTCCAAACAGATTTTGGAGAATTCTCATTGCTTCAAGAGTTCTACGTTACTTATTTTTGGGGAGCAGGACTTAACATACACCATTTTGCAGATTTAAATTATTTCTTGCATTAAACATGATTTCTACATATGTATCTGCTTCTTCATTTATTTAGCAAATATTTAATGAGTTTCTGCTATGGACCAGTTAATGTGCAAAATGCCAAGAATACAAAAGTGCACAAGGCAGAGATGGTCCCTGCTCTCCTGGAGCTTGTACTGTATTGGTGGGAACTTACAATAGAAAGGTAAACATATAGGAAAAGTAATTATAAATAGTGTAAAGCAAATAAAAACGTGATGTGTTGGAAAATACATGTGGCTATATTTAGATTGTGTTGTCAGGAAAAGTTCTTTAGGGAGGTGACATTTAAGCTGAAAAAGACAGGAAAATCAGAAAGAGATGGGGAAAAATCTGAGGAAACATTCCAGGAGAGGCAGGGGAACTCTTAAATGACTTATAGGACCTCTTCAGGCTGCAGTGCAGTAGGTGGGATCAGTGTTAAGAAATTATGCTGGAGATGCAAGCAGAGGCTAAATCATGCAGAGCCTGGAGGCCACGATGGGGCATTTCCATTTTATTCTAAAGGCAGTGGGAAGCCAATGAAGAATTTGAGCAGAATTTAGATTAATACCAATAATATGACCAGTTACATCGTTTTCTAAACAGGCACTAAAATATGCAGAGCCTCAGCTCAGTGTAGATATCTCTTTTCAAGTACGAGTGGAACAAATGTAAGTTTTGAGAAGGTTTTTGTGATAGATTCAGAGCTGACCAACAGCAGAAAGATCAGTGGGTCATGAAACAGTTGAGATCACATGATTCCAGGTCTGGGGACATGAACCCAGTCTGGAGAAAAAGAAAGTCCCAAAGAAATACTAGAGAGGATGCTATGTTGCTCAAATACCATCCTTGAAGAAAGGAGCAGCTGGTGGAACTTAATTTAATTCAGAAGAGATAAATATTAAAAATTCTGTGTCTGAGGTGAAGAAAATTATTTGTTGGGGAAAATAGAACCACTGGGAAAGATAATTGAAAAAAAAAAATAGTTGTAGGGGCCGGTCCGGTGGCATAGCAGTTACATTCGCATGCTCCACTTTAGAGGCCTGGGGTTCGCGGGTTTGGATCTCCTGCGCCGACTGACGCACTGCTTGTCAGGCCATGCTGTGGTGACGTCCCATATAAAGTAGAAGAAGATGGGCACAGATGTTAGCCCAGGGCCAATCTTCTTCAGCAAAAAGAGGAGGATTGACAACGGATGTTAGCTCAGGACTAATCTTCCTCACACCAAAAAAAAAAAAAAAAAAAGAATAGTTATAGGAAGAGTGAACTCCCAATTAGCCTGTGAGTGAAGTAGGGTGACACTAAGAAAAGAAGACACGTACACATTAAGAGGGAGAAAGATGACTATATGGTACCTATCCCCATATAATTTTCAGTTTGAGAATCCTTACACTGTATTGTAATAGCTCTTTCAATCAAATTGTGTGTAATAACTGAAAACATAATGTAAAGAATATGTAGAATAAAAAGGAGAGTTCATACTCCATTCCCAAAGTTGCAGACTAGAACTCTTGGACAGTAGGATTGTGTGAACCAGGGAAACTTCTGTTTGAAGATACTTCCAAAGTGTCATGGATACAGTAGTCTAAAAAAGAAGATTACATAGTAATTTGCTTGATTAACAGACATTTGATCCTGTCTTATGGACGTTTTGGAGAGGACCAAATATCAAGGACCTTTTGGCATGGACCAAATGTCTGATGGACATTTTGGACAGGACCACATGTCCTGCAAGGATTTGCTTATGTGCATCAAAATCCATCAAAATCAAAGTCTGGCAAAATCATGAACAGTCTCTTCTAAGTAATGACCAAACAAGTGGAAGCAAGAAAACCAGCCACTGAGAAGAAACCTCAGGGGCAGTGGGTGCAGGCCTCTGGGGGCAATGAAGAAAAATATAGAGAAAAAATCAAGAAGGAGGTAGTTCCAAGATAGCAAAATAGAAAATTAATGCAGAAAAACACAGACACATCCCAAATGGAGGAAGATCTATGCAAGTGATTATGCAAATGAAGTGAAAGGGGTTAAAGGTTGAGGTTTCTTACAAGTGAAAATACCCAGAGGCATTATCTCATGTCAGTCCGGGGTTCATTACTAGAAAATGATTAGAATCAATGCCATGAAGTCAAGAGGTACCCTAATGGAGAATTCGGCTTATGAAAAACAATAACAAAATTAATGAAGGGGCTTTAACCTTTAAGTTCAATATATATTTAATTCTGTTTGTCTGGGAAAAACTTAATATAAGGGAAGTAATTTATTGTTAAAGTCATGTAAAGTGCAAGGATTATTATGCTAATAAGACTGGATAAGTAAAATCTCTTGCTTTATAAATGTCATAGATTAAAAATGGATCATGCTAATAATTAAGGCAATGTCAATTTTATGATTTTAACACAGATCATTTTACTCCAGCTTTAATTGTCTTTTTTAATTTAACAATTTTATTTTAATTATGGGGAGTCATATATAATTATTTTGAACTTCACAAAATTATTCACATGTACAACAGTTTAAAGCCTTACGCCAGATATTTAAAAGACGTGAATCTTTTCACAATGCCATTTGAAGGTTTTTCTAAAGGAATGGACAGTTTAAAATCATATAGGAGGACTTTTATAAGAGGACAATTTGCTTTAACAGTTGTTGCTTTTGGTTTTCTATCTTGAAATGAAGGCTGTTCATGTGTAAGTGGTTCTCATATTTTGAATCAATTATCTCTGGTATTTGCAATTAGCGTACTGGTCACTTTTTAGTTGCTGTCAAGTCTGAGAGTATATAGGAGAAATTAACTCATTTGTGACCTTTAACATGAATACTGCATATTTCCAAGATCTTACAGGTTATCTTTGAAAGTAATTTAATTTTGTAAATGAATTGGGTGTAGAAAGTTGGGTTGTGTGTGCAGTGTTTTCAGGGAGATGGATGTTTTATAATAGATTAAAAATCTTCCTAATTTTAGTATGTAAATATTTTACAAGTCATTTCCCCCTCCTCACACCTCCTTCATCTAGACTACAACTATCCTAATTCAGGCCCTGATCATCTTTCACATGCCTATCTCCCTGTTTCTCTCATCCATTTTTGCCTGGGTATTAATTACCCACTTGTCCTTCAATATCCCTCATGGTGTAACTTCTTCAAGTATGTCTTTCTAAATTCTCTTTTCATTTTTGTGTATTCCCGCTAACAAAATCTTATTCTGATCGTGTTATCTACCCTTCAGGGAAGGTTAAGATTGGCCTAACCGTAAGATAAGTTTAGATCGGCTAAACCTTGTTAATGATTGTTTTAGAACAGAATGTGCCACCTAATTGTGGCCAAAAAGACAGGAAGAAAAGTCTGCTGGAGACTTTCTAGGGAAGGTTTCTTTGGAGAGAGAAAGTGAAGAGAAAAGAACAGCCCTTCTTCGAATGCCAGACTTGTCATGTCTAGACGTGATTTCTGGATCTGCTGCAGGATGAAACCAACTTAGAAAAGGAAATTGCTAAAAGAACCACAAAGAAGCTGAGCTGGAGTTTTAGTTTGCAGAGCCTAGAGCCTGCCCCACTGATAAGCTTCTTGTCATTTGACATAATCAATCTCCTCCTATTTAAGCCATTTGAGTTATTTGAATCACTTCTAACTGCTATACATAGAACTCACTACAGCTGAAATAGGTGACATTACTGGTGACAGAAACTTGGGACATGGAATGACACGTTCTGTTTCCCTTTCTTTGAAACACTGCCCATACTCACACCAAAGGATAGCTGGAGATAAAGAGGAGTGTTATCGACTACCAGATTTGATGGAAATCCGGCCAGATATGAGAGGAAAGCAACAGTGGAAGTTTTGGGTAACTGAAAAAAGTGGTATGGCTTCCTCATGCTATTTTCTGATTTTTCAAAATGTGACTTGGAAAACTGAGTATATTAGTTTTCTATTGCTGTTAGCAAATTACCACATACTTAGTGGCTTAAAACAATACACATTTATTATCACATAATTTCTGTGGGCCAAGATTCTGGGCATGCCTTACCTGGTCCTCTGTTCAGGATCTCACAAGGCTACAATAAGTTGTTGGCCGGGGCTGTATGCTCACATGGAGTCTTGACTGGGGAGGATCCATTTCTAAGCTCTTTCAGGTTGTTGGCAGAATTCATTTCCTTGTGGCTCTGTGACTGAGAGCCCTGACTTCTTGTTGGCTGTTGCTGGAGGCTGCCCTTGGGTCCTACAGGTCATGTCCAGTCCCCTGCCACATGATCCTCTTCATGGGCCGTTCACATAATAGCAGCTTACTACTTCAAGGCCAGCAGGAGAGTCTCTCTTATGTGTATTAATAAGACAGAGATTTATAAACATATCATAACCTTAAAGACATTGTGCTAAGTGAAATAAGCCAGAGAGAGAAAGACAAATACTGCATAGAATCACTTATATGTGGAATCTAAAAAAAACGTCAAACTTGGAAACAGAGAGTAGAAAAGTGGTTGCCAGGGGTGGTGGCGGTGGGGGAAATAGAGAAAGTTTGGTAAAAGGGTGCAAACTTTCAGCTATAAGATGAATAAGGTCTGAGGATCTATGTACAACATGGTGACTATAGTTGATAATGCAATATTGTGTAACTGAAATTTGCTAAGAGAGTAAAACTTAAATGTTCTCACCAAAAAAAAAAAAAAAGATAAATATATGAGGAGATGGATGTGATAATTAGCTAGTTGGGGGAATCCTTTCACAACGTGTATGTAAATCAAATCACCACAATGTACACTTTAAATATTTTACAATTTTATTTGTCAATTATACCTCAAGAAAGCTAGAAAAAAAACACCCACATCATAACCTAATCCTGACAATTTTGCCGTATTCTGTTAGAAGCAAGTTACCAGTTCTAGCCACTCTCAACAAGAGGAAGCTATTCTGAGTATGACACTAGAGAATGGAGATCATCAGGCCATCTTGTAATTCTGCCTATTATAATGAGATAAATCAGTAGATTAGTGAATGCTATTTCTAATATTGGCTGGAATCAAATTGAATGTCATTCTCTAGCATTAGGAACTAGATTAGAGTAATTGGGAGAAAACTGCTTTACATGACTACTCTTTACATACATTACACGAATTTATTGATAAAAGTTGTAAGAATATATAATAAAAAACTATGCCTTTAAGCAAAAGTTGGATGTAATAATGTTGAATATTTTCAACGATGTTTATATTTTATAAGTATGTATTTATATCTCTCAAAACAAAGAAAGCAACTCCATCTCTAAAATTCCTGAAAGATTAACTTTGCTATTGTGCTGACCTGATTCTGTCTCATTTAGCCTCTTTCCCCTACCAAAACAATTATTTTTATAACTTAATATTCAGTGAGGAAGCTTCTTTAGATTGAGAGTCTGATGTTATAGCAAAGAGAATATTTTGAAATGGTTAAGATTAATGAGACAAAGTACAAAGATAACTCTGTGGATCTAACACCACATTATCTGTGTAGTACTTAGGGACTGGGTTTGTATTGAGGTTTTAAATGGCAGAGAGAACCTACGGAGGTAGTTTCTTCTTCTACTTCTGCTAAACATCCTATCTAGTGATAAGCCCATTTTAACTAGAAGAGCTTAGTATTGAACTTTTGTGGGTCTCATATTTAAAGAGAACCAAAGTGAACTCAAATATGCAGAATGCTTTTGAATATAACCTTTTCTCAAGCATGGACCAGCTTTATATTTATACAGTGATTTACCTTTGTTAAATGGCTTTATGAGGAAATATGCTTATCCCAGTTTTATTTAAAACTACTAATAAAAACAAAACAAGATATCAACATAAAAATCAGGTAACCCTTATTAAGACTGAGCTCCGATTTTGTGCTGGAAACTCTGGATTCTAATAAGAAAGCTGTGTACCATATCTCATTTAATCCTCATGCTAACCTTATACGGTAGGTTCTATTATTGTCTCTAATATTCACATGATGAAACAGAAGAGAGTAGGAGTTAGATAACCTACCCAAGGATACATGGATATTGTCATATTCTAGACTAACTTGGGCAATCTGACTCCAAAGGTCACAAGCTGAACTATTGTGCCACAGTGCTTTCCAAGAATGGAGACCAGGGGCTGGCCCAGTGGTATAGTGGTTAAGTTCGCATGATCCACTTCAGCTGCCTGGGGTTCGCAGGTTCGGATCCCAGGCATGGACCTATGCACCACTTATCAAGCCATGCTGTGATGGTGTCCCATATAAAGTAGAGGAAGATTGGCATAGATGTGAGCCCAGGGCCAATCTTTCTCAGCAAAAAGAGGAGAATTGGCAATGGATGTTAGCTCAAGGCTAATCTTCCTCACAAAAAACAAAAACAAAAAACAAAGAATGGAGATATAACGTTCTTGGGATGGTTATATGCATTGTGAATAAAGGACAAATTAGTACAAATATGAAGGCATTTGTTCCTTTAGGTGGTAGATAAGACTCTTTAATAACTTGGAATATTTGATGTATAGATCATCAGGGATGTACTGTCCATAAACTTGAAATATTTAAAAGGTCTCAGGAAAAGGCACATCAGGAATTTTTCTGTATCTGTATTAATGGAGATGTTGGAATATTTAGGCTTATGTTGATGGGAAGGGATATAAATGCAAGTAGACTGGAGAATAATGCAGGTGATATTTAATGTGAAAGGGACGAATTTAGACACTGTTTTTGAAGATTTCTCTTCAGAGTCGGCGTTGGACTTGGACATTGACTAGTGCTATGGAGCGAAAGAAACGTACCATGAAATGAATAAAATAGAAGATTCTATGAGCCAAATTTTCACTCCCTCTTCTATGTAATCTCAAGATTAATCACCTATAGATTAAGAGGGATTCTTATTGCCAGCAATAAATTAAATATTTCCAAAACTTAAGTTGGATAGGAAAATCTTCCAAGGAGAGTTTTCAGTATGGTGTAGAGAAAACCTCCTTTTGGGTGAATTTTTCACTTTTCATTGGATTGCCTTGTCATATTGTAGACGTTGTTTAAAAGTGAAAATGAAAATGCATTTAGTGACCTCCAAAGGGTGTTGGAAAAATGCACTATCATTTTGTAAATAGCTTCCAATATGAAATGTGATAGATATTTCGGATTTGTCCAAAAAGCAATCTTAAAACTAGAAGCAAGGTTAAAAAAAAGTGTCTATACTATTTGAGGGTGTCCCTGAAACTATAGGAAACTGACAGTTTCTATATAGTTTTGCTGCCTAGAAAAAAAAAATCAATGCAAACAAGGAAATTTTCCCACTAGCAGTAGAGACATTTAAGGACAGAAGAATTAGGAATGCATAAAGTTACTCAAAGATATTTACTGAATCTTAGCACTCAATTTTCAGTATTTTCTGTTTATTTTCAGAATCTTTGTAACTGACTTTAATTGTTTTGTCAATAAATCTAAACTGTAAGAATTAGGCTCTTTGATTACTGAAATACAGGCAAATAGCCCTTAAATTTTTAAATACAAAAGGAATTTATTTTAACAGGCTAAATACTGCAAATTGGTTTCTAATGTATTATATGTTGATGCATCTAATGGAAAGGGCTGGCAAAGCAGATTCACATCCAATGGTATTTTTTTATCCACGGCCATTTGCTATTGACAAACAATGATGTCTATTTGTGCTGAAGGGAAGTGAAACGAACGTTGTCAAATTTACTTTCCTAAACCCTCTACAAAGTGCTGCTTCATGAGATTGTTTGTTATGTAATTGGTGGCACAGGTTTCTCACTGTTTCTCTCCCAATTCAAATAAAGCTATTTCAACTTCTGTATAAATATAATTCTCCTGCTTTAATATGAGGGGAAAAAAAAGTCTTTTAAGGGCAGGCTCAGTATTTTTCCTTTGGTGTTAAAAACGTAGCAATTATTGGAACAAACAAAAGGACGAACAATATCAGTTGATTAAATGAGTTTCCTTTTTGAGTTATGAAATCCATTTCTATCGAGGGACATCTGAAAGAAATAAACAGCTTTTGAATAAGAGCAAAGCAAATTCTCTCTCATTACATAATTAGGTCAGTGGAGATTCACTCTCTGTTTTGGGAATCACATGGATTCTGGAGTACATTGACCATTATGGAAAATTTGTCTTGCGCTAATGGAAATATAGAGCTATTTTTTATATTTATAATAAGTTCAAGCTACATTTTGACATTCTGATTGGTAATTAGACAAATTATTCTGAGTACATTAACAGTAATATAGTATCATCAAGAAAAGGGGCATTTGTTAAACACCCTATTTTAAATTTCTAAATTTTCCTCTTCAAAACCCAGTGTTAGAATCAAAAGAATTTTAGTATAACTGAGTGTGTGTGCCTGTTTTAAAAAGAAAGGTAGAAATAAAGTTTTACTTACAGTTTATTTCATAAAAGATTCATTTGTCCTTATTTTGTGTGTGAGAAAGATTAGCCCTGAGCTAACCTCTGTTGCCAATCCTCCTCTTTTTGCTGAGGAAGATTGGCCCTGGACTAACATCTGTGCCCGTCTTCCTCTACTTTATATGTGGGATGCCTGCCATAGCATGGCTTGATAAGTAGCGTGAAAGTCTGTGCCTGGGATCCGAACCCGCAAACCCCAGGCTGCTGAAGCAGAGCACGGGAACTCAACTACTATGCCACCAGGCCAAACCTTTGTTTGTCCTTTTTTAGTTCTCTGTTTGAGATCTTAATACTTCTATATCATTTATAGAAAATATTTATTTATATTTCAGTACAGCCTTTTATGTGCCCACTCAATCAGCTCCTTATTTCTTTTGAATGTGTGTTTTGCCTGTAAGTTCAAATCTTGCCTTTTTTTTGATCATCCTTGTATAGAGTCTCCCACTGGTCATTTGTCCCCCAAACCACATCCCAGTCTCTTCTGCACTCACAAGTACCTTAAAATTCTACCAAGTTGTCCGCTTTTGATTGTAAATTCCATCATTTTCTACGCTGTTACCTTAGTCAAATTAATTAATTTCTCAGTCTCCCAGTTTATCTGCTAGGTGAGAATTAGAAAAGACCTCTCTCCTAGGCTTGCTGTGAGGATTAAATGAGATTACACATGTTAACAGTGTAGATCAGTGCCTGGAACATACTGCTCGATACATATTGACATTATTTCGTTCCATAACTCTTAACTTGACAAGTCACAAACTTGGATAAATTCTGCTGCCTATTTTCTTATTAGTTATGAGTCACTGAGTATTGCTACAATATGATCTTGTATTTTAGCTCTTCTGCGAGTTATCATTAAAATGTTGTATATTATTATGTATTTTTATGTAGAATGGCTATAAACCATGTTTATCATCCAAAACTTTTGGGCAGAAAAGAGGTGCTATTAGCAATTACACTGGTTCTGTCTTGGGCACAGTGTCATCCTATTGTTATTTGAGCAAAACTGGGTAAAAAATACGCTCTATAGTCTTCTTTTGTGAGTTTTTGTTAGCTATCTATTTTTTTTCTCTTTACTTTATAAAGGATGTGGGCAATCTGGCTGTTCAGGCTAAGTGGACGAGTAGTTGCAATGCAAGTGAAACAGTTCACAATGATCACATTGGTGGTGACATTGCCAGGGAGAGTTTGTTACTGGTACCTTACCTACACTGCCCTGTTGAATGTTCCTCTATAACACGATCGTCATAGAGTTCCAGTCCATAAAACATGCTATTTACCCGTCCATTTTACCTCCCTGATAGTTAGGTGATAAGGCCATCATTTGCTTCAGAATGTGGTCTCAATCACTGCACAATCACTATATTGATATCCAATTCGTCTGCCCACTAGTCACATTGTAACCTCCCATTGACTTGCATCTTTAATCCTCCCACTTCTTGACTTACAAATATGTTCAAGTTTCCTCTATCTTAAAAAGATATTCAATTGTTATTCCTTATTTTTCTACCGTCTACTGTCATACTTTAGAAGAGTAGTCCATGTTCACAGTCTCCACTGCTTCACTTTTCTTTCACTTCTCCACCATTTACAAACTGGCTGCAGATCTCACTATCTTAGACTGGTTCAAATTCCTCAGTTTTCATCCTACTCAACATTTACTGAACACTTACTGTGGTTGGTGATGTTGATCATTCACTGCATGGGAAAGACTCGCCTCACCTCATCTTTGGATTATGTGAATTTGAACTTACTTTTCTACTCTTATCTACATTTTTCCTCTTTTTTTCCTGACTCTTACATCTTCCTTTCTTTGACATTCAGAGCTTGTCATTCTTTTTTGTACTGTTTCTCTTAGTGAGCTCAACCACTTCACTGGTGGATAACTATCATCTTCATTCAAGTGAATCCAGTACTACATTTCTTGTCTCAATCTCTCCTTTGAGCTCCAAACTACTGAAAGTCACTACTTGAATATTCTGGTACCTCCTATTCGGCCAATTCAAGATGATTTTTCTAAACCTCATCCTCTGGGTTTTGTATTCACATTCATGTCATCACTTTTTACTTAGTCATTTTGTCTCTCAACTACAGTCATTGTTAATTCTTCCTGTTATCCACTGTATCTCATATTGTTTTGATTACCAAATCATTCATTTATTAATTTACCATCCATTCATGCAACAAATATTTATTATTTCTTTTTTTTTTAATGAGTAACACCATGGCAAATAAGAAAAAGTTTCTGAACTCATGGAACTTTGGTTCTAGTGGGAAAAAGACAGACAATAAACAAATAAATCACTAAAAGCTAATTTTGGATAGTGAAAATTACTACAAAGAAATTAAGATAGGTAAATATGTTAGAGACTGACTGGAATGATCATTTAGATGATCGGGGAACATTTCATTAAGTAGACAACTTTGGTAGCTAAGGTCCAAATGATTCAAGAGAGGCAGGAATGTGAAGATCAGTGGGACGTGTATTTCAGGGAAAGATGCAAAGTATAAAGTCCCTAAGTTGGACCAGACTTAAAGCATTGTAGCAGCAGAAGGAGAGCAAGTGTGGCTAAAGCCCAGCTAGCCAGAGGTAGAGTATCAAAGTTTGTGATGTGGACAGGGCTGAAGTCAGGTAACATCTTTTAGGTCTTAATTAGGAGACTTATAGACAAAGAAGTGTCATGATCTCATTTATGCTTTTAAACGATGATTCTGGGTTCTGATATAGAGAATGGACTACAAGGTAACAAAGAAGCTAGGAAGTTTTCAAAGCAGCCCGATTGATATCTGATGGTGGCTTACCTTGGAGTGGTAACAATGGAGATGAATTTAGGGTATGTTTTGGAATTAGTGTTGACAGGCTTTAATGATAGATGAGGAAGAAGGACATGGGTAAGGGGCTCAGTGATGGTAACTTTTACTGAGATGAGGAAGACTAAGGAAACAAAGGATATGAGTATTGATTAAGAGTTCAAATTTTAGATAATTATTAGGTATGAAAATGCTAATGCTAAGTAGACAGTTAACTTAGTCTGTGCCCAGTAGAATGTTCAGGCAGAAGGCAGAGGGAAGTGTGGTGTCATAGAAGCCAAGAGAATAGTGTTTCCTGTGAGTCCAATGCTGTTAATAAGTCAAGTAAATTAGGTGGGAACAGATCTCTGATCATTGTATTGGACAACATAGAAGTGAAATGCTACTTTCCTGTCTCACTAGACTGCTGGTCATAGATGCCCAGTTGAAATGGGGAACTGTAGCATAAATGCCTGACAGTAAGCTTTTGATTGCTGAGGCATCCATTTCAGACCTCCTTTGCAAATAAAGACATTGCCAGCTGTACGACACAGCTACTAGTAAAACAACTAGGTAAGAAGCCAGGCTGCCTCACTTATGAAATTCCCCTTTTAGAAAGCCCTGGGTAACTAGATAACTGACTGTTCAAATGACCCTACTTTTCCCTTCTCATGCCCTAATTCCCTCTCTTATGTTTCAAATTCACCAATAAAGAGTGAACCCATGAAACCCTAGGCACCCCACCTATAGACCCCAATAAAGACAGAATCCCAGGTCCACTGTTTCTCTCTCTTTCTGTCAGTCTCTCTCTCTTTTTCTCTACCTGAGTCCTTGCTGTGTGGCCTTTGGGTGTGCCATATACCCTTCAAGACTTGTGTGTAATAAATCTTTTTTTTCCCCAAAGTTCCCTGATAGGTGTTGCTGAGGTGTGTCTTGCAATCATAACAAGAACCACAAGGGCTGTCCACCCCAACATTGGTTCTGGTTGTGGATATGTTTATGGGGTTGGCCACAAGTAATAAGAGCCCAGATGAATGCCCCCCAGCATTTCTAGTTGATACCGTCATATTGATAGTCTGGGACAGACACAAACATAGTAAAGAAAGACTGTGGGTAGAAAGTGGAGACTAGAGATTTTATACGAAAATGGTTCTGCACACCATTTCCTCTTTCTGCCTATTATTACTATTTCCTCTGCCCTAATACATGCTCTCTTGTTTATCATTTGAACCTTTGGAATAATCTCTGGACTACTTTCTGTTTTATGAAGGTTATGTCTCTCTTCTACAGAATGGCTCTCCATTGACTGGAGTCATCTTCTTAAAGTGTGGCAGACTATCAATTGTCTATTCATTTTCTATGAATATAAAAAGATGAAACCTTTTGTTCACATGTATCTCATACATTTGAAATTTGAGATTAACTATTTTTCACAGAAATTCTATTACATTGACAATAATTATTAAGTTTTTAATAATGAACTACAAGTACTGTGCTGGACAGTTGGTCTAGGCTAACATTCATTTAACAGGCAGTAATTTGTCTTGACTAAGGTATTTTCATATAAATTGCATTTTATTAATTCAATCTGTTAAATTTGCATTTTTATTGTAACTGGGATATTGCTTCATTGTATCCCAAACTCACGAAAAGGATCAATAGCTCGAAAGCCACTCACTAAAGCGTGAAGGGGGTGATAAAATAGGATCATAAATACTACAATACAGAATAAAGTCATAAATATGAACATTGACTAGGACTTGTGTTAAAATATAGAATGCGAATTTGTTTGTTCTCAGAATAAAACTTCTGAGCATGTAATGATTTCATAAATGCAGCAGAAAGAGAAAATTGCAAACAGGAATTTCTAAGAAGATAATCTTAAATTAGATTTGTTGAACTGATAACCATCTATACTGAGTTGCAACGCCTAAACTGTTTTGAACTTTTGGCAGAGGGTTTCATGGAGGCTTTGACCTGTATGTGCCATTTAAAAAAAATGCCTGGTGACTTCTGTGGTAAAATGATTGGATTTCACTTGTTCAGGATGAAAATCATCATTTTCTGTGTGAAATTAATTAATTAGTTCAAATAGAAGAGAAGAAAGCAAAACTCAGCTATCAAAGTTTAGCATTACAGGTTTTAGCCTTTATAAATAAAAAAACACAAGTCTTGCCATTTTTTAAGAGCTTCACAAACCAGTTAGTGATAAATATGATCATGTGAGGGAAAGCAGAACAAACTATGGGGAAAATACACTTATCAACTGACATGGCATGTCTTTGAGTAATACCACGAGTATGTACTGTGGAGGGACTGTCACCGTCCAATATACATGCCACCATTATGTTGTTTACCTGTGGAAGGAACACTGATGTGTAAAATGTGAACCAACATTTGGCCTATGCATACGAGAGAGAAAAGCGCTCAACATGTTTTGTTTTGCTTATTATTGGAAAACCATGATACAGGAGAAGAGGTTGCTCATTTAATTAAGGCCTATTTTATGCACTGAATGGAGGTGGCTATACTGCAGCACCAATTTATGCACCATTTTATTCTCCAGATATTTATGACTCTAAAAATGCCTTCTGATTTTAATCCACAGTTGAATAAAACAGAAAATTGTAAATAAGATCAAATTATGGTCATGTCATCTGTATGTTTTTAGTGTGCTCTCTGAAAAAATGGCTATCAAGTCATAACTTTCCTTTTCTATCCTGCTGAACCCAGTCTGTAAAAGGTATAATGATTTTGAAATGGGGTTAGGAAACAAAGAATCAAAAAACACCTATTCATGACACTGAAAATGCCTCTGAACACCATTCTAGAGATTTCAAGTGTCTTACTCAGTGATTCATTTCAATGATATATTTAATAAATTTGCTATGTCTGGGGTAGCCAGAACCTATCATTCTATGGCCAATATATGTCAGTTTTAAAATTAAAGATAAATAGAAATATTTCTTAAGAAAACTACTATGCAAATGGCTAGCTTACCAAGAGTTTAGCTCCTTTAGAGTACTTATATTCTTTACTTGCTGATGAAAGAAATCAATGACACATATTTTAATATATATGTATATTTTAAGTAATACATGCCTAAATGATGTAAAAATGCCTAAATACATCCAAAGAATGATTTGGGCACTTATTGTCACAATCTAAATTGAAGCATTCAACCTCGAAGATTTGATTGTGATATTTTTCAACTTAGAGTCCGATGGAGCACTGAAAATAGTCCTAGTTTGGAAATAGTCTATGAATTCTATCCAAATATCTGGTAGCCAGTTGACAGAACCACCAAAACTAGCTGCTATTCTCAGTAAATGCCATTTATTTACCAGCGTGGAAGACTAAAGAGAGATTCATTTCCACTAACATAGGCAACTATTAGACTGAACCATATGAAGTCAATGCTGTTCAACTGTTTTGGACTGACAAAAAAATGAAAATTTCATATGGCTCAGCTTAATAGATAATGAAAATCTTCTGCTTCAAAATATTTAGAAATATTGGACAAAACACAATAAAATATTTTAAAATAAATACTTTAACAAGAGAGTAAGGAAAATCTCAAGTAGCTGTGAAGTAAAAGAAAGCTGATGATGTGCACGAAAAGTGAGATCTGAAGCTATGGTTTCCAGAGGAGAGTTTGTTGATGTAGGTCACTAGAATGCTCAGTTTTCCACACTCCCACGGGGACAGGGCACAAGGCTTCAGTTAGGAAGAGAGTTAGCTGAGACCGCATCAAGTCAGAACCCTTGAGCTTCCACATCTAGACTCTCAGAGGAAAACTACAAAAGCTTCTGAGATGGCAACCACATCTTTGCCTTCAGGAAGTTTTGGGCTTTCAATTTATACTACCAGAGAGGTCAAGAACATTTAAAGCCAACACATTCATTCTGTTATTAGTGACCTAGCACTAGCAGAAGCAAATGTGGATGCTTTCTGGAACAAAGCACTCAATCCAGGTTGCACAGTATTCTCAGAGAAAAAGCTCTCCTGAAAAGGAATTCACAACCCCAAATTACACAAAATAAGCCATGATAGATAAGAATGAGCAGAGACAACAAGTAGCAAAATTAAACATAGAATTATCAAATATGAAATTATAAGATATAAAATGTAAGTACATTTAAATGTTCAAAAAATGAAATATGGGGTTGAAAATACAAGAAAGAAACAATATGCTATAAAAATAATAACAAAATTTAAAATAAACCAAAAGAGCTTATAGAAATGAAAAATGTAATCATGAGAAAAAACTTAATAGAAGACGTAAATGGCAGATAGATATAGCTGTTGAAAAGGTGCAAATGGAAACGAGCTGAATAAATTACTCAGAATGAAGCACAGAGACTTAAAGGGATAAAATAGAATAAAAGCAATCCTAGGAAACACGGAAAAGAGAATGAGATAGGCCAACATATTTCTAACTAAAAAAAAAGAGTGAATACAGAGAGCAAAAAGAGATAATATGAAAGACATAATTCCTGCATATTTTCTGGAGTTGAAGAAAATCTTTATTTCTTATGTTCATGCACCATGGTGAATCTCTACCAGAATGAATAAAAAGAAATCCACATCTAGACACACTTTAATGAAATACGGAGCATTCAAGAAAAAGAATGTTGTTTAAAAGCAATCACACATAAAATATTATTTACAAAGAATGCAACTTAGTACACTTACTAACACCAACAATAGAAACAGATGACAGTGAAAAAGAATTAAAATACTGAGAGAACGTAACTGGCAACTTAATATTTTGTATCTAGTAATTAGCTGAATTTTATATCCAGATAAACATTTATTAAGGAAATGGTAGTTAAATAAAGAACATTCTAGAAAAACAAACACCATGGGTCATAAGTGCAAACAGACTCTCACCAAAATGTATAATAACTTTTATACTATGGGAAGAATGAAACCGAGTCCAGAAAGAAGGAATAAGATGTAAATGGAAATGATGACCAAAGAAACAGGAAATAGTGGGTTATAAAAGCAAATATTTTGGGGTAAAATAATAATAATGATGATGATGAATAATTTGACCCAGATGCAGAAGTGTCTTAGAGCCCACCTCTCCAAGGCGTCTTTAATTTGCCATAAATGGATAAAGATAAAGATTAACATTAGTAGATGTCTTGGTTTGGGATCCCAAAGAAGCAAGCCCGGGGACAAGAATTTGGAATTGGCTAGTTGGCTGGGAGTTAATTCTAGAAAACGAGAGTAGAGAATGGGCCGATTTAGATAGGGAAGAGAAGGAGACAATAAAGGCTGCATTAACAATTAAGGTACCACTGTGGGCAATCGGAAGTTAATCCTTCTGAGGAACTACGAGAAACTATGTATAGAATACACATCTCAGAGTTTTTCTAATTGAAGTGTAAGGAAGCTGAACACCAACTCCTGTCAGTCACTGGATGAGGACTGCTAGACGTGGGGACATTAATTCCCTAGAACTTCTGGGTGACTGCCATGAACACAGGCAGGACAAGTTCCCCTGGATGGAGACAGCCCTTAGCAAAGAAATGCAGGTGCTGGAAGTCGGAAGTGTTTTAAGCAGACGCTAAGATGATAAAGGTTGGGGGATATGAGTGGAGTCCTGGAGTCCTGAAAGTACTGCTACACCATGGAATAGTTTTTGCTTTAATTTTCTTTTCTCTTGAGGTAGATTAGGCCTGAGCTAACATCCGTGCCAACCTGCCTCTACTTTGTATGTGGGATGCCTCCACAGCATGGCTGATGAATAGAGTAGGTCCTGCCCAGGATCTGAACCCGTGAACCGGGGCTGCCAAAGTGGAACGCACAGAACTTGAACCACTAGGCCACGGGGCCAGCCCCTTAGTTATTAAACCAGAGTCCTCTCCTCTTTCTAGCTTCTGCCATATACCTAATGGATTCATCTTGCCTTAGAGTCTAAGCTCGTCTTTCCCCTTCACTCAGTGAGGATTAAATATTTTTCTTTGGATTTTCTGAAAGCAAAAATAACAATCAAACCATCTTATACTTAAATAGAAGATTCAAGCATTTTTCCAAAGGATATTTTACCACATGTTTACCTAAAGGAAAGGCTGAGAGGAAGCGCCCCTCTCCCTCCTGCCATTCTCTACAGTCAGCCTGGATCCAACACCTAACCTCCAGTATGTGGTCAAAAAGGGAACTCAGAGGTTAGTGTTCTCACAGCAAGGCGACATGGAAAAGATACCATCCACAACTCTGAGAATTCCAAACAACTAATTTTATGGGGTAGTTTTATATCAGCTTCAGAATTAGAAGAAAACTACATACAATGATTCTTTGCTACTCATTTATTGGTTAGGCTGAGCATGTGATAAGAAGCAAGAAAGTCTGGTGAAGTCAGCTATAGAGTGGACTTCAGTCAAAAAGAAAAATCTAGATTGGAGGCTGGTTTGGAACCTTGTTGAGCATCACCATCAAGACTTGGGATATAGCAGACAAGTGGTATTATATTTTTCTTCCAAGAAACACTATGTTAGATTAAGGATGCATCATGTTACTTATTTTCTCCTGGGATACTCCTTCCTTGTCTCAGGCTAAGATTCAATGTTTCGCTGTTTTTGTTTTTTTTTTTTTGGTGAGGAAGATTGGCCCTGAGCTAACATCTGTTGCCAATCTTTCTGCTTTTGCTGAGGAATATTGGCTCTGAGCTAACATCTGTGCCCATCTTCCTCTGTTTTGTGTGTGGGATGCCGCCACAGCATGGCTTGATGAGCAGTGCGTTAGTCTGCACCAGGGATTCAAACTCGCGAACTTAACTACCATGCCACTGGGCTGGCCCCATGTTTCCTTCTTTTTAAAAGTTCATTTCCAACACTTCCAAGATACGATGTGCCATCCTGTATGTTCTTCATGTCAAGAGCTAAATGTATGTGTGTGTGTGTGCATGTGTGTTAGTCATAAATCTTTCAGTAACTAGTGACAAAAAGGCACTCAAATTAAAGGGACAAAAAGGAAAATTTATTATCTAGTAAAATTGGTTGCCAGGGACGTTGTCCAAGGAGTCAACTTCACTTAGGCACCACAGGGTTTGGGGTTTCAAACAATGTTATGAGGCTACTCCTCTCACTTTCCTCAGAGGAAATAATTAGAACTGATTATTCTGATGCTTTCCTCAGAGTTGGCTTCTTTCTCAGGCAGTCTTTACTGGTATTGTGGCAAAGATATCAGGCCAGTGCTAGCTCTAGGCTTCCATTATCCTTACATCAACTCTCCTAGTGAAAAGAGAGAAAGCCTTTTTCCCAACGGTTTAAGCAAAAGCCCAGGGGAGGACACTGACACTTCGGCATATCTGCGCCTCTTAACCATCAATGTGGCATGGGGGAAGGCGCTCTCTGATCGCTAAAGACTAGCTCATCTGCCTAGCCTTGTGTTGGTGTTATAAGGATTTCCCACAAGGAAGAACTGTTCAGTTAGCCACAGAAAGGTGAAAGGAAAGTGTAATGGGAAGCCAGTAACTTTATGTTGCTCAGAAGATAAAGCTTGTGAAGGTAAATATTTGAAATTGGAATTTTGGACTAATATAGAAGGACATGTCTTTATCAGAGTTTAACATGAGCAAACAAAAAGCATACCCAATCTTTTCAACAGTGTATCGCTCTGTATACTTAGTGGAAGGTTCTTGTTCCAGTAAATTTTGCGTATAATCAAGCCTCGTTTATTTCTCCTGAAGTTAATTGAAACAGAAACCTACATCATTATGACATCTATAGAAAATTATTTCTATACTGCACATTATTGATTAAATTTTCTAAATCTGCTTTCATACCTTAAAGCTGAATACAAAGATGGTTTTGGCAACAATGGAAATAAAATCCTTTTGAAGCAATTCCATGTGGTCACACATATTGTTTAGTTGTAATGGGATTCTGTTAATATTGATATATTTCTATAAATTGCCTCTCAGTTCACATGATCACAAGGAAAATAGAAGGGAAATACAATTCTCCAGTAATTATTTAGCATATAAAAATTGTATTTGAGAACAGAAGGAGAGAGAGAGATGTGCTGTTTTCTTACCGTTTCAATTTCTTTGGGCTCTGCAAACTTGGGTATTACACACATAACTAGATGAACTTTCATTTATGCATCTCTGATTTATTATTTTTATGTACAATAATTAATAAAAACATTATTTTACACATACACACATAATTCTATGATGGTACACTTTTAACATATATATATGTGTGTGTACAGTGTATATACAGTCGCAGCTGAGGAGACCTGATGTAGCAGGCCTGTGGTATCCCTTCGGCCAGTGAGCATTAGAGTACCGTGCTGCACGTGCTCTCAGCCAATAGCCCTCTTCTGGACTCTGAGCAGAGAGTATTCTCTGATACATTATTTTTCCACTGCAGCTCTCTGCCATTAATTTTGTTCTCTGAAAAATGTCCCTGACCAAAAATGACATTACATAAAGAAATAAAATAAAATGTAAATTGGATAGTGCAAATCTGTCCAAAGATGCACAGGAAAAGTTTGACTGAGGTTTAAGGTGACTTGAAAGAGATAATGTAGTCTATTGAGGACGAAATGCAGTGTCCATCAGTGTTTGAGG
The DNA here is from genome assembly GCF_020826845.1 of Diceros bicornis minor. NCBI lineage: Eukaryota > Metazoa > Chordata > Mammalia > Perissodactyla > Rhinocerotidae > Diceros > Diceros bicornis. Next base: position 21,887,865 of record NC_080750.1, read on the forward strand.
GCAATCAATTGGCATTATAAAGGGAATCATAAGCATCAGTATAATTGGTGAATAAAATAACAATTATTTACATGGTAGATGGAAGAAATGCCAGAGGTATGTTGTGATTTTAAGATATTTGGAAAGAATTAAAAAAATGTCTAATACCTAGAAGATACCACCACAAGAACACCAACAATGACATGGCATTCAATCAACTATTTCCAGGAAAGCATACTCCCACTGATTAGCCCAAACCTGGTTGTTCTTATTCATTTAGATGGAATTGCTCTGAATGTTCAGAGTTTCATGAATTAAAAAATAAGAAAAATTAAGGAAAAATTTTTTCTATATGCCAGGATATAAAACCACAATTCAGAACACCTTTTCTTGCTTATAAACAAATACAAAAAAATGCTTTCTTAATAACAATGATTTACATTATTAGTATATATTTTATGTATCACATGCAACGCCTTATTCCATTACTAAGTGCATAAATTATCTTTTTGTGAACCACTTGAACTTTTCAAAACATTAAAGCAAAATTCTTTTCACAGAAATGCTGTTTATGAGTACCTTGTTAGAATGACCATTTGCCTCATTTTTCTTTAATATATTCTTTACAGAAGCTTTGCTGGAAGCAAAGTAAACCTATAAATGACCTTTTTTATAATAGTATTAATTACAGTCACACTCTATCTTGGTTTAATGTAGCTATAGAAATTCTTTTCAGTGGCAGCAAAAGACGAAAGAAATGAAACCAGGGGCTCTGTGGCCTGCGGTTCCTTTTCTTCCTTTCAATTTTTATGAAAAGGAAGTATCACTTTAATCATAACTTCATTATTTATCCATAATCAAACACAACTGTAATTTCTAATTATTATTCATCTTAATAATTCATGAAATTATATTGGAAGAGTTTTTATAATATGTATAGACTGCTCTCAAACTGTCCAATATAATTACTAAGGAAAAAGAGCCACAGTGAAATGGAACTTCACAAGTTTTCTGAGTTAACATTCACACGAGGGGGATGCTATGGATCATTGGCATTAACTAACGATGACCTGAGATCAAAGACAGAGCCCCATGGAACTCCAGCTTTCAAGGTAGCATAATAAGTCTGAAATGTCAAACGAAATCTTCCAAAAGTGAAATTTAAACTACAATAATGGCCCATCAAAACTGTCAAGCTGGCTATCCAAGTGATATATATAAGATTGATGATTTCAAAAGCTCTAGGAAAGTGAAATCATTCTAGACAAATGGCCAAAAGCAAATTTTTAAGTCCAATTACAAAAAAGTAAACTTTAGCAGAGCTGTCAGGTACTGTGGCTTGCCTCGTGCCGTGCCAACAGTACGCAAAGTAACTGACCTTACCAGAAGACAAAGAACGAAACGAAAGATTAGCGAACAAAATTTTGTACTACTTCTAAACAGCAATTTTAGTCAAGAAACCATAATTCTCCTGTTGTCTTCTATATGCCTACTTCTAAAGCTCTAAATCTTGGCGTCTACAGTAGAACACACCACTGCGGCAAGTGTGAAAGCGCAAAGCTACGGATTTGGCATCCAGCAGAGAATGACACTTCGTGAGAGCACACAAATCCCTGATTATGTAAAATTAATTAGTATAATTCTGATCGGAACAATGCTTTCTCTGTAACAGTTTGTTGGAATTAATGATAATAAGACTTTAAAAAAATTCTTAACGTATGTCTCCAACTCTACTGCAAGTGTTAAAAATAGAGCTGTGAAATCTTCACGAAGCCTGTGAGCTGAGCATTCACTGCTTCGTTTTTGAGAGAGAGAAGAGAAGGCAAAAGACAAGCTTATGGAGGATATTTAAAGTCAGAAAGAACAGTAAAATAGAAAAATTAGCTCGGTGAAAAATCTCTTCATTTCCACTAAATAAGAAACAATTTAAACACTGAAATGGAAACTAGAAGAAAAGAAAAAAAATTTTCCTTAATTGGTCTGGACTTTTCTATTGTGCTTCTGGAATTCTGACTCTGGTACTCTATTGAACTTATCTGTTTCAATTATTCGTTTATTTGTTCTTTCATTCATGTATTCATTCATCTACTGATTGATGCATTCTTTCACCCATTCATTCATACATTCATTTATTTGGCATTTTCTATTTGTTAGGCACTGGGCTACATTGAACATGCAAAAGTGTATGTGGCATGGTGTCTGCCTCTAAAGTACTTAAAGAGACAGAAAAATGCGTTAGTCAGTATGTATAATAAAATGTGATACCGTTTAGTATGTTAAAGAGGAGAACAGAAGTATTAAAATCTACCTGTGCTTGTGTGGTAGATGTGGTCAAATAAGCTTTCAAAGAGGGGATGTTATTTGAGTTATTTCTCATGACAGTTTTAAATTTACAAGAGAATCTACAAAATCTATACTTAAGCAGGAAGAATATTTCGAGGAACATTGACATTTGTGGATAATTAGAAATGACAAATTTGAGGGTTATTTTCTATTATGTTTCACATAATTGCATATTTCAAGCAATAGGTAGTCAAATTTATATGTAATGAACAAGTAGAATAAGCAACAGAATAATAATTCTTAGGGAAACAGTGATTATATTTAAAATTATGTTAGTCTTGACTACAAGCCAACAATATGAATGCAGTAGGTTACTAAAAGGACATCAAACTTCCTCCATAGTTATTTAATAATTACTAGGCAAGATGTGTTAAATGAGAGGGTCATAGACTCTGACTTCTTAATACAACTGGGATAGGTTTATTTCTTCTAACTATGCTCAGCTTATTCACATGGGGCTAAAACACTGCGTGGAAATCCTGAGAAGAGGGCTTTCCACCAGAGGAGATTCTGGAAGTTCATGATGACCTGTGAGATGCCACTACATGGTATTAATGGGACAGTGTAAAATCGAATTCATAGGAGAAATGCTTCTGCTAAGGACAGAAAAAGTATGCAAAATTCTAAGGCACTGGGAAGTGCTAAATTAGATTCTTGACCATTATTCTTCAGACTTGATATGGAGAAGGATCTTAAAATATTTTATTTTTCTGGTTCATTGAGTACTTTTACTTTTTGTTTTATTATATTTTTTTCTGGTACCCAGTAGAAGCTTAATTTAACCAATGGATCCATTTTACAGCTAAACTACTTTATTATCAACATATTGTTTGGTCTTCACTTAAAACATGGAAGCAAAAATATGTACGAGAGTGTTTGTCAAAGATGTATTTCACATTTGTATGTCTTGCTCTACAAATAAATACTTTCAATGGCACTTTTCAGTTTTCACTAACAGGAAGCAGATTGAATTTGGATTAGTGTGACAAGAAAATACTTAGATTTTTAGGCAAAAAATTTGGTTGAATATTATCTTAGTTGGATTTCCCCCAAAGCAAAGCCTTTTTTAGTTGCAAACACCATCCCAGGAAGCAGAAGTGAGGAATAGAGAGGAGGTAAAAGTAGGAAGGAGGAAAAGTCAAAGAAAGGTGGGTTATCAGGTTGTCTCCTCTAATAGGTTCCCTTGGCACCTTGTGAGACACCTTATGGAATGTGTCTCAGAAGTTTCCACTCAGTTGAAGAAAGGTGGAAATGTTTATTTATTGATCCTTACCATTCATTGTTCACTGGTAGTATATTTCCGGGTCAGGTACATGTGTGAGTGCAAAGTGGGTTCCTGTGGGCATCCCACACTGTGGATCAGAGAAGCCAAAGATGGAAGAGTGATGAAGGTGATGCAGACCTGAGTCAAGGCTGGTGGCGCTTGAGAAAAATAGTTGAGCCCTGGGCAGGACTAGTGACAACAACAACAGCTGGAATAAGAAGGTCAAGAGGTTTTTTTTTTTTTTTTTGTGTGTGTGTGGAGATCAGCCCTGAGCTAACATCCGCCAATCCTCCTCTTTTTTTTTTTGCTGAGGAAGACGGCCCTGGGCTCACATCGGTGCCCATCTTCCTCCACTTTATATGGGACGCCGCCACAGCATGGCCTACCAAGCAGTGCGTCGGTGCGCGCCCGGGATCCGAACCAGCGAACCCCGGGCCGCCGCAGCGGAGCGCGCGCACTTAACTGCTTGTGCCACCGGGCCGGCCCCAAGAGGTTTTGAACTGATATACAAGAGGTGCCAAATACAAATCTTGTGTGCTCTTTAACACAGAAGGAAAATTGTTTACAAAAACTAAATGGGCAAATTTATAAATGCCACAAAACAGATTTTGTAGTGCAATACAGCAGATAAATATGGCAGAGCTCTAGACTCTAACCATGTCCTCTCATTTTCAATAAACCCAATGACCAGGTTCTTAAGTAGGAAATTATTTCATCTATACCAACATTCTCAAATATTTGGTTTAGGGACTACTTTCTACTCTTAAAAATCGTTGAAGATCCCAAAGTGCTTTTGTTGCTATAGGCTGTATATACTCAAATTTACCATATTTAGAAATTAAAACAGAAATTGTAAAATAGATTGAATACATTTAAAAACAAAAACAATAGGGGTCGCCCCAGTGGTGTAAGGGTTGGGTTTACATGCTCCGCTTCAGTGGCCCGGGGGTTCACGGGTTCGGGTCCAGGGCGCGGACAGCCGCGCCATTTGTCAAGCCATGCCGTGGCGGCTTCCCATATAAAGCAGAGGAAGATGGGCACGGATGTTAGCCCAGGGTCAATCTTACTTAACAAAAAGAGGAGGATTGGCGACGGATGTTAGCTCAGGGCTAATCTTCCTCATAAAATAAATAAAAAAATAAAATCAAAATAAAAACAATAAACATGTTATAGGTTAACAGTGATAATATTTTTATGAAAAATAGTATATTTCCCTAAACAGCAAAAACAATGAGAAGAGACATTGTTCTACAGTCTTTTTACAAATTTCTTTAATGTCTGGATTTATAGAAGACAGCTAGTTTCTCATATCGGCTCTGCGTGGAATCAGTTGAGGTATCATGTTATATATCCTCTAGAAAACGCCGCCGTACACTTGAGAGAAGGAAAGTGAAAAAAGCAAATGACATCTTAATGTTATTATGAAAATTTTATTGTCTTTGCAGATTCCCTGGAATAATCTCAGGCACTCCCCGAAGTTTTGGATGCCACTTTGAGAAACACTGGTCTATAAAAATACATATGGCCCAATCTACCTAATATGATTTTCGGCTATTTCATAGTAAGTCGTATGATCCTGCCATAGTGAACATTACCATTGCCCAAGCACAGCTTCTAGACTCCTCGTATCCAAGCCTTCCATCCACCTTTTTCTCCCTGCATCTTCCTGTACACAGTTGGTGCTTGTCTAAACCCTTGCAATTCCCTTCAGGAAACTTTCCCCAATACTTGTATTTAGCAAGCATCGTTTTATTATTGCATAATATTTATTTATGTTTTGCTCCCTTATTACTTTACTTTAAAGGCTTCACATCCTCTAACTGATGCTTGTGCATCATAGATTTGTCAATAAATATCTGTTGAAAATATGATATGACTTTTTACTGTGTCATTTGCCTGTCTTATAGTTTACAGCATATGGACCAAAAAATCTTACCATTTTCTCATTTATGCATTTTATCACTGAGGAATTTATTATTATAGATTGAGGCTCCAGAAACCTGTAAGAAACAACTCATGTGTATGAGTTAAGTACATCATGCCTGACAAATGATGTAGCTGGATTGCACGTCTCTGTCGTGCTTAAACCTATCCAGTTATTGTCTTATACTACTTAGACTAGACAATTTTTTTTGACAGAGATAAGTAAGGACTGAAGAAAGGAGCCTACTGAATGGAAAGACAATAGTTTTAATTTGTAATTAGTAACTGAGTGTCTCTCACCAGTTGTCACGGAAGGCTGACCTTGGGATTTTGCAGGACACTCAAATACTATTGAACAAGTGAATGAAAGGATGTAATTTATATACTGTGGTCCTGCTCATGCACAGTATGGCTAAGACTGTGATGGGCTTTGTCAGGTAATTGGTTGGCATAGACTGGGGGCTACCCAGCAAGACAGATTTCCATGTTTTCCTTACTCTTTGAATAATTGAAGGTAGCTGAATTTGAAAGGAAGACCACTCTATTGCCTAATAATTCACAAATTGCGTAATCATGACCATTTAAATGCTTATATCTATAAGACTCATTATTTACTTCTTTCTCGTGCTCAAGTCCTACAACCTTAGATATAGCCATAATAAGATAGACAGGCAAATGTATTTGTATGTATCTTCCCTGTCTAAGAGAAAGAGACTAGTGTTAAAATTGAAATGCTGTTTAATCAAGAACTAGCCAAACTGAAAAATTTGACATACTTAAATGCAATGAGCTTGTAGGTGCCCATATTTTCCACAAGTAATCCTGATGTCCTGTACATGAATCTTCCTTACATTCTCTTTACAGAGAAGGTGCACTTCAGTGAATCTGGATACTAATTAATTTCAAAGCTGTAATGCACAGCAAAGGAATATATTTTTTAAAATAGCTGGGTTAGTTAGATTAAATGACAATTCAATAGAAAAAGAACTTTTAAATTCCATTTAAATACCAGATTAAAAGATGCAAATTCATCTGTAGAGAAAGACCTTACTGACTTCAACTACACACAGAGAGTGGCAGGTAAGAAAAGATACCTCAGTGTTATTTGGGGTAATGTGTTTGTTTGTGTAGTTGTAAGCATATGATGCTATAGCTTAGGCATTTGGATTCTCTCAGGTTGTTTTATGAAATTTCTTTTCTCAACATATTGATAGACTCACCAAAAGGAAGTGTTTTACTTACTTTAAAATATCTCTGATGGAAAGTAGTACTTTTTTGTGGCTAGGTCCATCAGCTGAGAGAAATACAGGCACTGTTTCATCGTTGTCTCTGATTTTCAACAGGTTAACAAACATTTCTTTGTCTCACTCTGTGACCACCACTTTTTGCTTTTTTAGCTTACTTTACCTACTATGACATCTCCCACAATTCAAGTATCTTAATAAAACATTTCATCCATTTATCCACCACTTTTCACTGTCTCTCGTCTTCCTTGTACACCTTCCTCCTAACGCAGCTTTATTCCCATGGTCAACCACGATAATTACTCCTCTCCATATATCATCAACTCCCCTGTCCCTCTCTTAGTTGGTCTTACCCTCCTGGCTAAACCACAGCCCTGACTGAATCCAACTTTTTACTTTCTCTGCACTTGCCCTTGCACAATAGATACACACATATATCTCAATTTAAATTAATAGTAATTTACCTTGAGGCCCTTATAGCTTTGCAGTAATCACTCCGTATTTCCCAAGTCACTTCCCATTCTTACTCTCCTAAATAGCTACTTCGTGTCTTCTCTCTCCTCGATTCTTCCAATACTTTCTCCATCATCCTTACTCTCAGATTTTGCCTTGTAATTCACTGAGAAAATGGAAGCTGTCAGAAGAGCACTTTCACCAAGATAGCTGCGCACCTACTGTATCTATCCCCGTATTCTCTACCTTTCTTTTGATACTATAGATAAGCTGTTTGTACTCCTAACACCAAGTACTACTCTTGTGTACTAGATATCAACCTTTCTTGTCCAGTTATAATTCTCCCCTCTCTTATCTCACCCTCAAATTTCATTCTCTAGTGCATCACTTCTATTAGCATACAAACACACTGTTATTTCTCCTATTTGAAAAGAACCCTTGCTTGATTACACTTTTATCTCCAACTAATACTCTATCTCCTACAATCGACAGTAAAGCTCCTCAAGAGTTTCCTAATCTCTCCTTTTCCATTCTCTCTTGGACCCTCCAATCTTTTTTTTCCCACCTGACTCTACTGAAAGAACTTAGTCAAGGTCAGCTGTAACCTCTGTATTACTAACCAGTGGCTAATTCCCACCCATCATCTGATTTTATTCATCAACAGCATTTGCCCTAGTTAATCCTTCTCTCCTCCTTGAAACTCTTAACCTCCCTTTCTCTTGATTCCTCTCCTATCTTGCTGACTCCTGGTTTTCAGTCCTCTTTGCTAGGTCTTGACTGCTCTGTCCAGGCACTTTTCTCTTCTATCTATACTTGTTCCCTTGGTGATTTCATCCTGTCCTAGGATTTTAAATCGCAACTCCGCACACATGAATCCAAAGATATATCTCTATCACTACCGCTCCTGACAGGGAACTGCACAACATCGCTTGCTGGTAATCAGGAATTCACAGCATTAGGACAGATATAACATGACTGCTTTTTACTCCCTTCTTCCCACATACGTTTATATACTTCAGAGTTATCATTGTTAATACGCCGTTGCTTTTTTCCCTTTCAACTCTAGGACACTGATGATTCTTTTTTTTATTTTTCCCTGTAAATCTGACCCAAGGAAGGGAAGAGATAGTAGTGGGAAAGAACAGAGGGATCAAAATGGAGAAATGAAAGGAGCTTCTTGATCAAGCTTAGGAACTGAACAATTGCACTGGTAAAAGAAGAGAGATATTTGACATATTTTTTGGCCAACAATTTCGTATAGTCACAGTTACTAGGGAGAAACACATCCACAGAAGATTCTAAAAGGATACAAAAGAATACAAAGTTATGAAATTTCAGCATTACTAAACATATTCATACAGACAGATTTGCTAAACATCAATGGGACAGAGATCATTTAATTATGATAAACTGCTCATATCTTTAATTTATATTTTAACAAAGTGGTAAACATATGTGGCATTTTATATTCTTGTGGAAAAAAGATAGTTTAAGTTCTCATATTTTCCATAGCTGACATTGTGGCCTTTGGACTGTTCTGTCACAATTCTGATGATTTTAACTCCTTTTTGAGGGGAGGTTATTTATTTAAGACGTAGTTAGCGAATGAACCCATCCTCTAGGCTGCTCCCCTTCCCTGCTTTGCTCTGCTTATGATGACAAGTTGAGTTGCTCTGGCCTTCTTTCCTAGGCTCCTGTCATCGACAGCCATTCATGCAACCAGTGATCCTCTTCTGGGGCTTCTCCTGCCGTCTTCACCAGCCTAGATACCTCCTGAACACTGTTGTGCCAGCACCAATGCTAATTCTGTAGCCTTCATCAATTCTACTATTGCGTCTGTCAAGGCGCCACTCATGCTGTATTTAGATTCTTTCAGGTGTCTACCAAATTCCTGTGAGCCGAGAAATAGGAGATCCCCAGGGCATACCTTGTCTATTCTCCTCACCATTTCTCTCCTCTGAATGAGAAAGGGCTGAAATTGGTAAATAAGCGATTGGCCAAAACAAGTCCTCGGCTGCCATTCTCAAAATTTTCAGCCTAAGAGAAAGGGTATAAAGCAGATCACCCTATGAAGACTCAAAACTATTCTTTAGTCACTCTTCAAATACTAGAGATTTTGCCTAAACTCCTCTCATTGCTAAAATAAAGTCTTTCCTCTAATTCTGTTTTCTTCTATAATTATCCTGGGTTTATACCCCCAGTTTCCCTTGGCACATACCCATTACCTGGATTTATTCCTTCAAGTGTCCCAATGTCCAGAGCGTATCTGGACATCAGGTTTGTTTAATACAAGTAGTAAAATGCCTTTCCAGTCTGGGTAGATTAAAAAAAAAGTATATTGAATTTGGGTTCAAAGAAATCTGATTATATTCCGGATGTACTATTTACTAGCTACATATAGTTGAGCAATTTTTAAAGCCTCTATGATATTCCAATTCAGTATCTGAAAAATATCTCCAAAAGTGGATATTAAGACCAATCTTATAGGAATGTGGTAAGGATTACATAAAAATTATAAGCCCGCACTTGGCAAATGGTAATCATTATAATTATTTATTTTGAAACCAAGTGAAGTGACATGATAATAATGAAAGTAAAATTAATTAATTTTTACTAAATCATTGTTATGTATTTTAGAATTAGATATTTGCCCTTATTCAGATTTGATTCTCAGTCTTTCCCAGTGAGCCTAATTTTATCCAACTTTATCTTGACAGATGTTTGATTTGGTTCCTTCCTCCTCTGTTTCAGGGTAGCAAAATACCCTTTTTTGTGCTACTACTAAAAATCTAGACTAGGGGCGTGATATTTGAAACTTTACACTAAAACTTGTTAGCCTTTTATTTTCTCATGCAGGAAAATTTCTCATACTTTAAATATGATGTTATGTATTCTTTGTAATACATTTTATGTTTCTAAAAGTAATGCACATTATTGGAGAAATTTAAAAAATTACATAAAAGCACAAAGAAAAATATAAAAACCATCCACAAACCAACTAAATAGAGGCAATCAGTTAAGAATGTGACACATAGACATCTGGAAAAAATGTATATATTTAATCAAAATGTGAGCCTACTACACATACTATTTTGTACTCATCCTTTTTTTGCAAACTAATTAATAAAGGGTGATACATCATGTTAGGAGAAAACTTCCACAGCATCATTTTAATGAATACATGATATTCTTAAAACAGATGTATGGTAATTTATTTAACCACCCTCTTATATTGCAGGATTGGCTATTTTCCATTTTTGTTATAATAAACAATGCCACAATGAACATTATATGCATAAATCTTTATGCACATCCTTAATCATTTCTTTAGGATAAATTACTAGAAACAAAATTGCTGTGTCAAAGCATATGCATATTTTATTTATTTATTGTAACCTAGTTTTTACCATAAAGTAATAAATGCACTTTGGAAATAGTCAGTACTGAAATATAAAAAAAAATGAAGAGCAAAAGTCTGCTCTCACCTGGTAGCATACTTTAGACATAAGTACTATTAACACACTTTATTTTTTTTATAATTCTTTATTAACATTCAAGCACATATAAATATACACATTTATCCTCATTAATACAGGTAAGCTCATAATACACCTTCTCTTTCATATCCTTATTTTTTCCCTTAATGTATTTAAGAAATATTTACTTAGTTTTGTCTCTTTCTTTTTACCTATCACACAGTATTTCATAACATGGTGTAGAATATTTTCTTTGACCAATCCTCTCTTGATAAAAATTTAGGTTATTATTTTTGCCTTTATAACCAATGTTGTAATAGATATCATTGTACAATTGTCTTTTTAAACTTTTGAAAATATATTTATAGAAACGATTTCTAAAAGCAAAATTGATGAGTAAAATAATGTGTATAGTTTAAAATTTGGTAGTGTAGATAAGTATTTTGTGGAGTTTTAATATTCAAATCAGTACTGCTATTTTCTTGAAATATTATGTAAATAAAACAATACATTTTAAAGTAAAAAATTATCTTCTTAGAATATTGGAACATTTTACTATTCTTTTCACATAACTAACACTCTCCTATTTGGGAACTTCAGAGAAATAATTTTAAAATTTAATGATAAAGAGATATCTTCACTTTCAGTTAAAAATGTTGAAAAATACCACTTTTTTTTTCAGGGATTATTGGATTTACAAATTAGGCTGCGTTATTTAATGATTTAATGCTAGAGCATCACACTCTTTGACCCACTACCATTTTCTGTTTACGTTTACATTATATAAAGTACTCTGGAGATCAGGAAACTATCTGGTTAATTTTGTTCATCCACTTAACAAATATTTAATGAGTGTTTACTTATGCAAAGTCCCTTTCTAGTTGTTGGGATGTAGCAATGGACGAATAAAAAAAAAAAGTACCTACCATCATGGTGTAAACACTATTCTCATGGGGGGAAATATACAAGTATAGATTGTGAAAGATAGCGATTCATGCTAAGAAAACAAAGTAAAGCAGGGAAGGAGAATAGGGAGTGGTGAGTGGGAGGTGGTGCAATTCTAAGTAAAGGAGCTGGGGAAGGTTTAACTTAGAAGGGATTTTTTGAAGAGACATCTGAAGTAGGTGAAACAGTTTGATTAATCAAGCTAAGTGTGATGGTCAATGTTATGTGTCAATTTGGCTAGGCTATAATCTCTAGTTATTCAGTCAAACACTAATTACGATTTTACCAGGACAGTATTTCATAGATGTCGTTAAAGTCCATAATCAGTTGACTCTCAGTAAGGGAGGTTTTCCTAGATAATCTGGGTGGACCTGATTCAACCTGTTGAAAGATCTCAGGAAGAGAGCTGAGGCATCTCTGAAGAATAAAAAATTCTACCTGTGGACAGAAACTTCACTTCATACCTGAGAGTTCCAATCTGCCCTTCCTGATAGCATGACTGGCAGATTTTATTTTTTATTTTTTTTTTGGCTGAGGAAGATTAGCCCTGAGCTAACATCTGTTGCCAATCTTCCTCTATTTTTTGTATGTAAGCTGCCATCACAGCATGGCCAGAGGAGTGGTGTAGGTCTGCACCCAGGAACCGAACCTGGGCTGCCAAAGCGGAGTGCTCTGAACTTAACCACTAGGCCACCGGGACTGGCCCTGGTCTGCAGATTTTGAACTTGACTAACCAGCTCTCACAATAAACCACTACCTTGTGATAACTCTCTTAATATACATCTCCTACAGGTTCTCTTTCTGTGGTTAAAGCCTGATAGGTACACTAGGTACAGTGAATAATTCAGAAATGTCTTTTAATTTCATGCTATGGAATACGAGAACGGCTAAATCATGTATATGACTTAGAATGAGTGTGTCTAACAGCACTATGACCTTTGGATGAGTCCTAACCCTGGACAACTTGTATTTCATCCTAATATCTTTCTGGGCACTCTCAACAACTGATAGAACAACTAGACAGACAGCAAGTATATAGAAGAACTATATAACAAATAACACCATCAACCAACAGATCTAATCAACATTTATAAAATACTCCACCCAACAACAGCAGAATATACATTCTTTTCAAGTTCCCATGGAAAATAGACCACACCCTGGGCCACAAAACAAATCTCAACATATTTAAAAGAATTTAAATCATATAGAAGGTCTTCTCCAACCACAATGGAATGAAATTAGCAATCAATAACATAGATAACAGGAACATTTCCATACACTTGGAAACCAAGCAACACATTTCTAAATAATCCATAGTTTAAAGAGGATATTTCAAGAAAATTTTTCTCAAGAAAATCCAAAAACACATTGATCTGAATGAAAACCCAACATATCAAAATTTGTGGATTCAACTAGAACAGTGCTAAGAGGGAAATTATACTACTAGATGCCTACATCAGAAAGGAGGAAAAGTCAAATCAATAATCAATGTTTCCACCTAAAGAACCAAGAAAAATAAGAGCAAAATAAACCCAAAGAAAATAGAAAGAGGGAAATAATAGTGATAAAAGCAGAAATCAATAAAATTGGAAACAGAAAAACAATAGAGAAAATCAATGAAAGAAAAAAATGGTTCTTTGAAAAGACCAAGAAAAATTATAAGCAAAAATGACAAAGAAATAAATAGAGAAGACACAAAAAAATAAAAAAACAGGGATGAAACAAGGGATATCTGCAGACATCAAAATGATAATAAAGGAATACGATGAACAACTCTACATACATAAATTTGACAACCTAGGTGAAATAGACAAATTCCACCAAAATCCAAATTTCCGTAATTTGCTCACTATGAAAAGAAAATTTTAAAAATCTCATAGCAGTTAAGGAAGTTGAATTTATAATAACAAATCTGGAAAGAGAAAACTCAAGACCCAGATGGTTTCACTGGACAATTGTATCAAACATTTAAAGTGTTAACACCAATTCTTCACAATCTCTCCAGCAATTAGAAGAGTAGGAAACACTTCCAAGTTTACTTTATCAAGTTAATATTACTCTTATACAAAACCCCAATAAAGACAGTACCAAAGAGAAAAAAAATCCCTGCATATTAATATTCCTAATGAAGATATACATAAAAATCTTCAACAAAATATTAGCAAATATAATTCAGCAATATATAAAAATAATTATAAACCCTGACTGAGAGGCATTTATGCTACAGATGCAAGACTGTTTCAATATTTGAAAATCAATTTATGTAATCTTCCATATGCGCAAGATAAAGAAGAACAATTACATGATCATATCAATCAATGCAGGAAAACATTTGACAAAATTCAACGCTCATTCACAATAAAAAATAACTCAGAAAAATAGGAATAGATGAGAATTTCCTCTACTTGATAAAATACTTATACAAAAAAAGTAGCGCTAACATTATACTTAATGGTGAAGGACTGAATGCTTTCTGCTTAAGAAACGAAGAAGGCAAGGATGTCTGGTCTCACTACTCTTATTTAACTTAGAGTTGGAAGTTCTAACCATTGCAATAAGGCAAGAAACGGAAATGAAAGGCGTACATTAGACAGGAAGATATAGAACTGTTCCTATTTTCAGATAACATGATTGTCTACGTAGAAAATCCCAAGAAATCTACACAAAACCTCCTGGAACTAATAAGTGAGATAAGCAAGGTCACAGGATATAAAATAAACACATAAAAATCAATTATATTTCTATATATGACCAATAAACATATGGACATTGAAGTTAAAAACACAACATTTATATTCACTACAGAAATGAAATACTTATGTGAAATCTAACAAAATAGGTACATGGTTTTTAAGTTGAAAACTATAAAGTGCAGATGAAAGCAATTTAAAAAGATGTAAGTAAATGGAGAGATACTGTGTTTATGGATGAAAAGACTTGGTATAGTAAAGATATCAATTTTCCCCAAAATGATATGTTGGTTTAATGCAGTTGCTATAAAAATGCCAGCAAGATAGTTTGTAGATATAGGCAAGGTTATTTAAAACTTTATATGGAAATCCAAAGGGACTATAAGAGCTAAAACAATTTTGAGAAAGAAATTTAACGTGGGAGGAATCTGTCTACCTGATTTCAAGACTTATTATGTAGCTGATCAAGACTGTGGTATTGGCAGAGAGATAGACACAGATCAATGTTCCCAATAGAGAGCCCAGAAATAGATCCACATAAATATCTTTAAGTGATATTTGACAAAGGTGCAAAAGCAATTTAAAAGAGGAAAGATCCCATTCAAAACATGGTGCTAATGCAATGGGACATCTATAGGTAAAAGAAAAAAAAACGACCTTGAATTAAATCTTACACCTTATACAAAAAAGTTAACTCAAAATGGATCATAAACTTCAAATATAAAATGTGAAACTGTACAACTTAAAAAAAAAACAGTAGAAAAATCTTTGAGATCTAGAGCTAGGCACTTGCTACAATAAACATGATCCATAAAAGGAAAAAATGGTAAATTGGGCTTCAAACTTAGAAAATTTTTCTCTGCAAAAGACCCTGCTATGAGCATGAAACGACTAGTTGCAGACTGAGAAAAATATTTGCTAACCACGTATTCAGCAATGGACTGGTGTCTAGAATACATAAAGAACTCTCAAAACTCAACAGTTAAAAATCAAACAAGTTAATTAGAAAATGGGGAAAGACATAAACATTTCACTGAAGACAACATACAGATTACAAATTAACACAAGAAAAGATGTTGAACATCCTTAGCCATTAGGGAAATGCAGTTTAAAATCACAATGAGATATATATACATATGAGAATGGCTAAAAGAAAAAATGATGACAACACCAAATAGTGATGAAGTTGTGGAGAAACTGAATCATCACTCAACGTTACTGGTGAGAATGCCAAATGGAACACTCTGGAAACCAGCTAGGCAGTTTCTTTAAAAACTAACCATGCCAGTTCCATATGACCCAGCAATTGCACTCCTGGGCATTTACCTCAGATAAATGAAAACTTAGGGTCTCAAAAAAACCCCTGCAAAAATGCTTGCAGTGCCTTTATTCGTAACAGCCAAAAACTGGAAACAACTTAAATGTCCCTCAGTGGGTGAATAATTAACCAGACTGTGATACATTCGTACCTGGAATAGTCCTCAGCAGTAAACAGGAATAGACTATTGATAAAATACAACCTCGATGAATCTTCAGAGAGTTTTGCTGAGTGAAATAAGCCAATCCCAAGAGGTTACATACAAAATGATTATATTTATACCACACTTGGGAATGACAAAATTATAGAAATGGAGAATAGATTAGTGGCTGCTAGGAGTTAAGGAGACTGAGGGGATGGTGTTCTTGGTGAGAGGGAAGTGGATGTGGCTATAAAAGGGCAGTAGGAGAGATCCCTGAAGTGAAGGGACTGTTCTGTGTCTCGACTGTTTCAATATCAGTATCCCGGTTATGATATCATACTATAGTTTGCAAGATGTTACCATTGGGAGTTAATGTGTAAAAGTAAATGAGATTCATGTTATTTCTTCCAACTGCAATTTACAATTTACAATGATCTCAAAATAAAAAAAGTTTGATTTTTATAAAAATTAAATTCACATCATTAATGTCCTATATAATATCACTTCTAAGTGCACTAAATTTTCATGAGTGCTAAAAATATTAGTTTTTGCAAATTATATAGATTTTGTCTCTGTTTCAGCACATCCTTTAATAATGAACACTTGAATCTGGCACTACTATTTCCCGCTTATTTAAACCTACCCATTCATTTTTTAAATATTATTTTACTATGCTCATTGCTTACAACAATATAAATTAATTTTATCATGCAGGATTTTTATTCCTCATTATTATTTTTTAAAAGTAAATTATATGAAGTATTTGCTTCTCTTGAATATATTTTCTGAAATTTCTTAATTCCAATATAAACTACAAAAATAATAATAATAGAGATAATCTGTGAGTCATTAAAATTATTTTGTCCATAAATAGTAGAATAAAGAAAGTATAATGTATTAAACACACTTTGAGTGTTTTTCAATATGAAGACAAAATTAAAATACTTTGAACAAACAACTTTTTTGAATGTTTAATGAGATACTCATGAACTCTTGTAGTTACTTTTGGTAGTTTGTCAAACAATTTTCATTAAAGTAATTTCCTTATGGGACAATCATATTCATAAAAATCTGAAATATATATTTAAGATACCTTAGGCATATACTAATTAAGCCTATTATGTAACAACAACAAAAATAATAGTTACACTGGTATCAGTACAGTTTGTATAAAAGGAAGTTTGCCTACAATTTTCACAGAAATAGTCACATGAACTTTGGCAAACATTATTTTGCAAATGTCACTCTTAAGAACAGTACCACTAGCAGTAACCTGACATTTACTACTATTCTAAATAATGCAACAAAAGCATTTTCAAGGTTCATGTGAATCTTTTCATATGCAGACTTTGCAGTTCTCTTCAATAATTTAGCTTGTGTGGACACATCTTACTGAATCATGTTTTTTGAATTGAAAATACACATTATCTTGCAAGTCAGTCAAGCATTTGCAGAAAGTCATACTCTTGGTTCTCTGCTTTACCTGACCCTTTTTTGGTTTTGTTTGGTCTCTCGTACCATTCTCCATCAGATGTTAGATCCTTGGTGGGTAAGCTTATTTGTAGACCCCCTCTATCTGCTAGATATCTGCTCAATTAACCAAAGTAATTGTGTAGGGTTTGTTTGGTAAATTGGCTAAGAATTTGAGGCCCTACAAGTTTGAATACTAATATTTCAGACTATTTCCCTAAATAAACTACTCTCTTTCTTGGAACCTTGATTCTGACTCCTATAATTCTAATTCACTTGACTATGAATCACAGTTTCTCATTCTCATCCCAGTTCAATGGACTCTGCCCATTAGTTTCCATCCTAGGCAAATACTAATTCCTATAGTGGCCTGATTCATGTTGTCTGACAATACTGAGAACTGAAAACTCAAAATAGTAGGTAAAATGGGAAATACTATCTTGTGCAACTATGGATCACTATTAAAAATATTGACAAAATAATTACTCACATATCATAGAATATCTTATTCTATGTGAGCCAGAATATATTAGCCTGATTAAATTTTAAGAAAACACGGTTTTCTTGGTGAAGTTACTTAAAATGAAGTTTATATACAAAGTCATAGTGCTTAAATAGTATTTATTTTGGTAAAGGTGGAAATTTTAGAGTCAGACAGACTGGAGTTCATAGTCCCGCTCTCGCACATTTAATAGCTACAAAACCTCTAGCAATTTTCTTAACCTCTCAGATGGAGTAATGCACCTAAGCCAATGCTAAGCACATAGTAAATGCTCAACAAATGATAGTTCATACTACTATTATTATAACTGCTGTTACAACCACTACTATTATTATCAGTACTCCATTCACTACTACTTAGACCAGAGGAAGGAGAAAGAATAAAATTACAGAAATGTAAAAGATAGTTGATGAACACAGATTTATGAAGGGAGGAGTTTTTTAGCCATTCCTTATTTCCTGTTGATATTTTATGATTCAAAAGATTAAAATGCTCTTTTATCATATATCGTTAATGATTTAGCCCAGTTTTTGGAGCATTTTCATTGCTCCAGCTGAATACTTCCAGTAGATATGTTTTTTCTTGGGCCATGACAGTTCAAATCATTAGCAGTTAATGTTGGTCACCATCAAAGCAAATTCTTGTGATTTGGAATGACATTAATTTGGTAGATAGTATCTCTCTTGCAATGTGAAACAATGTGGAAAAATTTTATTTTGCCCAAATTCAGTTGAAGGGAAGAATTTCAAGTGTCATCTACTGCTGAACAGACAACCCACCAGCTGGGAGAGAATATTTGCAAAATATACATCTGACAAGGGGTTGATCTCCATAGTATATAAAGAACTCACACAACTGAACAACAAAAAAATAAACAACCCGATCAAAAAATGGGCAGAAGAAATGAACAGACACTTCTCCAAAGAAGATATACAGATGGCCAATAGGCACATGAAAAGATGTTCAACATCGTTAATCATCAGGGAAATGCAAATCAAAACAACACTAAGATTTCGCCTCATGCCTGTTAGAATGGCTATAATCACCAAGACAAAAAACAACAAATGTTGGAGAGGATGTGGAGAAACAGGAACACTCATACACAGCTGATGGGAATGCAAACTGGTGCAGCCTCTATGGAAAAGGGTATGGAGATTCCTCAAAGAATTAAAAATAGAGATGCCCTATGATCCAGCCATCCCACTACTGGGAATCTATCCAACGAACCCGAAATCAACAATCCAAAGAGGCTTATGCACCCCTATGTTCATTGCAGCATTATTCACCATAGCCAAGAAGTGGAAGCAATCTAAGTGTCCCTTGACTGACGAGTGGATCAACAAGTTGTGGTATATATATACAATGGAATACTGCTCAGCCATAAAAAAAAAAAAAAAAAAAATCGTCCCATTTGCAACAACATGGATGGGCCTGGAGGGTATTATGTTAAGTGAAGTAAGCCAGAAGGAGAAAGACAAGCACTGTATGATCTCACTCACATGTGGAATATAAACCAACACATGGACAGAGAAAACTGTATTGTGGTTACCAAGGGCAATGGGGATGGGGGGTGGGCACAAGGGGTGAAGGGAGTCGTATATATGACGATGGACAAACAAAAATGTACAACCCAAAATTTCACAATGTTAAAAACTATTAAAACATCAATAAAAAAATAATTGCTTTTGGAAAGAACAGTAGCATTTAAATTCATAGTCAGAAAAGACAGTGGATATTTGTAATAAATGTTATGTTCATTCTTGTACAAAAATCATAAATATTCCATATATATTTGAGTGTTTAATTCCTGATGAACTTTGATCTTTTTCAGGATCAAATTTTTTGACTTCCAAAATACTATTGCCACAAGCTGATTCTATCTATTGTAGCATATTCATACCTACATAGAATTTTATTCTATTTACAGAACTTACTGAATAAACATTTGTTGAAGAACTATTAAATTTAAATTGCTATACAAAATGCAGTTCTGTGTACAATGCCATAAGATAAAGATGATTGTTATACAATCTGCTCTCCTTTTCTGCTACCATATGAAGCGGAATTCACTCTGTACAATTTTATTAACATATATTTTTTGTCCCCACGTTCCCAAAGTTAGAATTTAAACAAACCATTCCAAAAATAAAATTCTGGAAAACATATTTTGCATGTAATGGAAAGAGATGACTGCAGTACTATAAAATTTTTGCAATGGTTTTAATTATTTACCAGATAATTTGATTATCCAGATTGGTTTGGTTACCAAGATTTCTGAAGGCTATGGCTTCTTCATGGTGTATTTGCCTCCAAGCCATACGTTATTGCATAAAAAGAAGCCACAAATAACTAGCAACGTGACTATCAGGGTGTGAAATGTCAAATTTAATTTTACAATTGGTTCAACAATTTCAACATTTCTCAGGAAACAGAGTTAAAGAGCTAAGCAATAGGCAATTGTTATATGTCTGGAGGTAATCTGTTTCATGTTTGCAAAACAAGTATACTTCCCTGTGCAATTCAAACATTGAAAGAAAAATTTAAATGTTTAGAAAGCATGTTTGTGCAGATCAATACCAACTTTTAGAATATTGTATATCTCAATTTAAGAATTATTTTCACATTCTTTCAAGTGAAGGTAGTGATTTAAAATATGACATTCATAATTATAGTATCTAAATCTTTTAAAATTGAAGGTAGTGTTGAAATTTAATGCAACATACATATTTGAGATAGCTTAGAATAGATGACATATAGGCAATTGAATTGCTGAAACAACGACAGATAAAAAGATACATAGCAAGGAGGTGGAGATTCATTATTGTAATCTGGAATATGCGTTTGTCATTGACCAATATAATATAATAATAAAATTACATTTTATGGAGTTTTTAAAAGAAAATGTAGGAGTATTTTCACATCTCTTTACTGAATCATTCAATTCAAGACTCTACAAATATCGAAAGTCTAATGCCAATTACAACTTAATGAACATACAATCAATGGGGAGCTAAAATAATAAGGATCTAGTCATCCAATTTTCTAACCCAGTACAGAAATTTTGCTCCCTGGATCAGTGTTCCTCAGACATTATTACATATAAAGGTTGCCTGGAATGTTTGTTTAGATGTAAATGCCTGGTACCCACCCCAAGATATTAGATTTAGTGAGGACCAGAAACCTACTTAAACCTACTCTCCAGGAAATTCTGGGGAAGTTGACCCAGGTGGGAGTCTTTTAGACTGTCATCCAAGGTATTGTATTTCAAGATCCAAGATGCCACCAATTATAAGATGCATCTTTCAGTACTTCTAAGAAAGAAAATGTAATAACGTCAATTATACAATCTCATTGATTGTAAAATGCATCTTAATTTTAGAGACATTAAAAATGTTCATCTTGGAATTGAAATACCGCATCACTTATCTCTACCAAGCTTTTGATATCAGCTGGATAGCAGTTGAGTCAAGATTAAATTCTCTGATAAATTGATTCAATCAACAAAACATTTTACTCGTACCTTATACCCTGTGCCAAGGTTTTTGATAGGCATCTGTTCCTGTTATCTTTTGCTGCATAAAAAAATACTCCAAAACTCAGGATGTTTAAACAATAATTTATTATTATTTTACTTGGTTCTGTGACTTGTTTGGGCTCAGATGGGCAATTCTTGCTTGGAAGCTCTTGTGCAGTTACAGTCAAATGCTGGCTAACGCTGCAGTCAAAATAAGGCTCAACTGAGCTGGACTTCCAAGATTGCTCATTCACAAGATTGGCAGTTGATGCTTGCTATTGGCTTAAAACTCAGCTGAACATCTCAACTGGAGTACCTTCATTGGCCTCTTCATGGGGCCCAGGCTTCATGGCATTGGTCTAGTTTCTGAGAGGGAGCATTCCACCAGTGAGTATTCCAAGAGGCTCAGTCTGAAGCTGCAAGGCTTCTTCTGACCCAGCCTCTGGTCATTATGACATAGCATCACCTCCTCTGCATTCTGTTGGTCGAGAGTGAGTCACAGTCAGCTTACAGTCAAAGGGAGATGACTATGTAAGGGTGTGACTACCAGGAAGTATGGATCATTGGGGCACCATCTTTAGAGACTAGCTACGTAGAACCTTTATATATTATCTAATTTAATCTTCATTACAAATTCTAGAAGATACTGTGTTAGCAAACTAGAGCTGGTTCTTTTGATAACTGATGGAAATTGATACATTTCAAGAACATAAGACTTTTATATAGTCTGTTGGCTTAATCACTGACGAATTAGTTTTTTAAAAGGTTGCCCTTTCTATAGTGACTTGCTTAAAGGCAACATTTGCTTTTTCAGCCCGTTTGGTTGTGAAACACCTTGAATGCAGAAAAGTCATTCTGGACTCCTCATAATTCCTCCAACCTCACGTAACATACTGCTATTCATTCCTTACTGCACCCTCCCCCTCCTCTCTCCCCATACAGCTATGACCAATGGAGAACAAAACCAAGGGTCATTTTAAAATTAAGTTAGCATGCTTGATTGGGAAACCATAAAACATACCTAAACAGCATATCAACCAATTATTGCTGAGCTACCATGTGCCAATAATGTGCTAAGTGCTTTATGCTTCCTATCAAATTGAATTTTTACAAAAAGCAGTGAGGCAAGTGTTGTTATTTATTATTATTCCTAATTTTCATGAGGAAGTTGAGATTAAGAGAGGCAAGCAACTCTCCAAAAGCTAAAAATGTGTTAGAGAATTACATCAGATGGTGTCTACATGGAAACTTATCTGTATATTTGAGTTTTGGCTCAGTTGATGCTGAACTATTATTTTTCCCGGTAATTATGCAATACTTTCAGTTGCTTCCTAAGGAAATTCTTGATTTATGATAATAAATTGTTATTGTCAGATCAGAGGACGATACTTGTCTTCCCATTGCTACTGTGGCAGAGAAAAATGCATGCAGCTCCTCTCAATGCCATGTCAGATTGTCTAAATAATCTTAAAAGAGGAGGTAGAATTCAGCTTTGTTTTGTGCTGCTTAAATACAGATTTTGATATGCTAATATTCCATTCTTACCCATTCTGACACTTGTAGTAATATAATGTTAAAATCTTAGAAGTAATATTGCGTGTCAGCATAATGGGATTTATGGTGAAATCAAAGAGCTTAACCCGAAGATAATACTATCTAGAAAATCAAAGACTAATCAGTAAATTAATGCCACAATGTCTTATAGTATTTTTTTTCTGAATTTTTCCTATATTTGCTTGCTTCTCCTAGCAGTTTTTGTAGCTTTTGCAGGTGTAAGAAAAGTGATGTTGACTTTGAGTGGAATATCCTGCAGAGAGTTGGGTGTGTGATTTTAGGATAAGAAAGAGTTGGCCTTTTTCAGCAATTTGCTGGAGATGAGCTCAGTTCTTCTCTGGATGGTGTTATTTTGTCTCCCATTTAAGCTGCACTTCTTTACATATTGGTCAATACAGGTCAATCAGGTGATCAAGCACGATGCTCTCTCTCTTTGTGATAGCCCATAAGCTCTTCTCACATCCCCAGTATTATTTTAGCTCCTAAGGGAAAAGATATCCAGACCCAATCTAAAAAGTAACTGCTTGAGATTTGCAGATGACTTAGAATTAAAAGATGTTTGCGTCTATGTCCTCGTGCAGTAAATACCATTTCTATGTGCAGCCATAGTGTGTGAACTACGATCACCTCTGCCATCAAATGGTCTTGCCATCTAGGGGAAATACAGACAAGTAAGCGCTCAAATTATGGGAGGGTAAGTACCATGTGATGTGGAAAGTTTAATGCACTAGGGGAACACAAAAAAGGGGTACCTCCCCCAGCATTTGAGGTCTGGAGAAACCTTCCCAGAGGAAGTTGCCTCTAGAGTACAAACTTGCAGGAAAATTAAGGATTTACCCAGGTGAAAGGGGTAGGCAGGGAGGAGGAGTGTTCTAGCCAGAGGAATCAGTGTATGCAAAGACACACCTGTGAATGAGGGAGAGTATGGTGGACTCCAAGAACTGAGAGATGGTCAGCCTGGCCGTACCATGCAAAGTATGGAATGAAGCGGGGAGTTAGCTTGGCGATGTTAGCAAGGGCGACATCATGTGGCTATGTGAAGTATTTTGAACCTTATCTTGAAGGCAAGGAGTGCCAATGAAGCTCTTTTTTTTTTTTTTTTTTTTTGTGAGGAGATCAGCCCTGTGCTAACATCCGCCAATCTTCCTCTTTTTTTGCTGAGGAAGACGGCCCTGGGCTAACATCTGTGCCCATCTTCCTCCACTTTATATGGGACGCCGCCACAGCATGGCTTGCCAAGCAGTGCGTCAGTGCGCGCCCGGGATCCGAACCAGCGAACCCCGGGCCACCGCAGCGGAGCGCGCGCACTTAACCGCTTGCGCCACCGGGCCAGCCCCCAATGAAGCTCTTTTTAATTGAGGGAAAAACAAAAGTATCTTTGCAATGAATAAATAGAGTCTCTCATAAATTAACTTGGAGAGTAGAATGGTAGATGGGGAGAAAGGAATGACTGCAGGCAAAGTGACCCTTGAAAATGCTTTCTGATCATTTAACTGATGACTCAAGGAAGTTCTTAAGGAGTAGAGTTATTCTTTTGTTTGTTAATTGAACAGAAATTTATTGTGTACCTACTCTATGTCAAATTCTTTTTGGGTCTTTAGGAGATATAGCAGTTGACAAATCAGACAACATCTTTGGCATATGGAGATTATATACATAAGTGAATATATTTCTGGTATTATTTATGCTATAAGAAAAATAAAACAAGATAAGGAGACGGAGAATGAGGGGACGAAGACGTTCCTATTTTATATAAGACGATGAGGTACATGTACATATCCCATCCATCTCTTTTCTGTGGATGTTTCTTGTCTAAGAAAAAAAAATTGTACTGTTTGTTTATCCACTCATTCAATCTTGGTGTATTTCCTCTGTATATTAGACACAGTGGGAGGCTCAGTGTCATGGCTCAGTGTCATGACTGGTTTAGAGTCAGGGAAGATCCATCAAGAGGTACTTTATAGACCATGTTAGGGGGTAAAGGTTTGGATGTTTTCCCTATGGACAATGAAAGCCATGGTAGTGTTTTAATTAAGAATTCCATGTGATCAGATTTGTATTTTTAAAAGAGCATTCTAGCTTCTGGGAGAAGAATGAATTGATTAACAGGTCTGGATTAGGTTCTCTTCAACTAAAGGGAAAAGAACAGATTTTGCCTTGCTTAGCTGTTAGTATTGATGGTTAAATTTCTTTACACTCAAGGACAAGCAATAATTTTTTACTGTGAATGAAGGGTTTTCTTCTCCCAAGTAGAAAAAAATTGCTTGAATTAAAATAGAATCTCATATTTTTTAAATTTATCACCTAATCCTTTGAATTTCTGACATTTGTTTTCAGACACGTAAACAAATTTTTTATGAATACACTTTTTCCTCTTGAGTGCTGAACTTACTTTTTTTGAAGGCTAAGATGTGAATGTGTGAACCATGTAAACTTAACAAAGAAATCCTAATGTATTCTTATCTTCTGATTGGGGAACTTTTGTCTCTAAGAGAGAGTAATATTGTCATTATCTATGACACTTGATTAGCAGAAAGCACTCGTTTTATTATGAAAACACACAGACACACTTTTGTTTCCACAGCTAAATATATTTCTTGTTAACATTTTATACAAGTGGAGTATTAAAATATTTGTTTTTATAACATTATGTAAGGAAGCATCTTAATACCACTTTGGCCATATTAAAAATGCCTTATGTGCCATGTTGTTCAGATGGCATGTTTATGAATAAGTTTTCAAAGCTCCATATGCACAAATATGAAATATGAAGTCTTCCTCCAAATAGTAAGAATACAACTCATTCTACATTTGCTGGTTTATTGTGCTAACATTTATCTGCATCTCCATATCCCAAGATTTGCAAATGAGATAATTCTGTTGCAGTATGCTGTCAAGTATAAACAGCTGGCTCTCTTTGGCAAGCAGAATATCATCTGAACATTTTATGCAGCCCTTCCTCTAGGATGCCTTTTATCATCAGAATTTAGGGAGGGAGAGTTGCTTGGCATGTTTCAAATGTACTAATCTCTAACGTCTTACAGCCCATGGATTCTCTTGATAACTATAATAATAAGAGACAGGGCAAGAACAAGATATTAATATTAAGCATTCCGAATGAAACTTTGTGAACCTATAAGAGGGATATTTCAGGGAAACACTGAAATTTTAAATAGGTAGTTTAATATATACTATCTTAAATTATTTCCACATGGAGTGAAATTCAGTCAGCAGAGTTTTGAGGAACCACAGTGTATCCAAACACACAGTAGGAGTGAGAAAGAGTTTCACTATTGATATGACGTAAAACATAAATAAAATAACCAAATATTTCCCTCTGGCTCCCAGCAATGTTTGGAGCATATGGAGCATATTGGAGCATATTTTTGTCATTCTTCCACAAGTGGAAATAACATTCATTGACTTGCATTGATAAAGTTACAAACAACAACAGAACAAATAAGAAATCAGGACTAATTTGGGAAAGAAATTATGTGAACAAATGTAAGACCAAGAAGAGAAGTCAGTGTTGACTACCTCTCATTGTATCCTGGACATGGTATGTAACACGTCACTTCAGCTTTGCTTGTCTCTCTGTTCTTCCAAGGTCTAGGCCAGTGCTGACCGATAAACTTTCTGTAATGATGGAAGTGGTCTATGTCTGTGCTATCCAGTATGGTGGCCACTAGCGATCTGTGACTATTGAGCACATGAAATGTGGCTACTGCAACTGAGGAAATGCATTTTAAATTTTATTTAACTTAAAGTAATGAAAATAAAGGTAAGTTATTTACCTTTACCACCAACATGTGGCTATTGGCTATCACACTGGACACGCATGTCTAGGCCAAGGGAAGGACCTTTCTCTCTGTAACTATAGGACATAGGACAGTAATTCAGAGCTTGTCCTACAGCCACTCAGCCCATACTTCACAGGAAGGCTGAGACCTCCACAAAGCAGTAGCTCCAGACTCCACTGCCTGTTATCTCAAGATGAGTGACAAACTGTCTTAGAAGACTCCAGAGAACCACTAGTCATTCTAAAAGCTCATTCAGAAGTGGTGATAACTGAGATGAAGAGAATATTTTAGCTACTCAAATGAGCAATAATCATTATCTTAACCGAAAATTAAACATTTCACAGGGAAGATATGGTTCCAGCAAAGAAGCTTATTGTTAATGTTTTAGGTATTACTTTATGATGTTTCAAAATGTTTGTTTTTATACTGATGTTACAAATTATTTATCTTACTGCAAAGACACTAATAACTTTGAGCCCCCGAAGTTTATTTTAACCTTAAAGGGTAAACCTATATGGCCAAATAATTTTTATTTGTTATTTTAATAGTTCTTTCCACTTCAAAGTAACTTAAATGGAAATTACCTATCTGAAATGTATATTAAGAAAATAGAACAAATAAAGAAACAGAAAAAACAAAAAACTGTACAAGAGAGATAAGATTCTCTTACAAATAATAATTGGTGAAATGTACTTGATATATTTTTCAATAATAAAACTAACTTAAGGTAAAAGCTAATATTCACTGGGTATGTACTATATGCCTGATACTTTAAGTGGCTTATACGGATTATGTCCTTCAATAAATCCACAAAATGGGTATTATCATTATTTCCATCTTGCAGATGAGGGTGCTGGGACCTAGAGATATGAAGTAATGCTCCTAAATTCACATAGGAAGTAAGAGGAGTGACCAGAATCTGGATCTAGGTTTGCACAAATCCATTTTTAACCCAATGCAATGAAAATTTTGGAAGATCTAAAATGGTTTCATTTGGTGTCATAAATTGTTGGAATGAAAATTTTTTGTAGACAATGAATGACTTTTCCCAAGAAAGCAAACTGGTCACAGAAAACCTGAATTCAAATACATATACATTTATACATATTATTAGACATCTTAACGTTAAGATAATAAGTAATACTATTTTTTGCATGTATACTTTGATCGTAACATAAAATCTGTGACAATGAGATCAGTTATATTACTGCAATTCTGATATTGGAAGATCTGAAGAATGCAAGAGAACGTTTGGGCTGCCGCTGTGATTTAAGGCTCTGATTTGCTTCAGAGAGCTGGAGGGCACTGTGTGTCCACTTGCCAACTTGGCCAGGTGCGTGACTACATCTCTGAAATCAATGTAGAACTACTTCCAGAGAATTGAAAAAATGTTTCCTCTATTCTTTTTGACAAGTAGTCATTACCAGTAGCCTTTGGGGGAGAGTTGTGGAAGCTTCATGAAAAGTACAAAGCTATTATTTACTTTCGATACTCCAAGCCCGGGTCTGAAGGAACAGATAATGAGACCTCTTGCTCATGAAGAGTACGTCTCATTGTGATGCTCAGCCAATTTTGAAATACAGAATGGAGCTCAGAACATGGGTTTTATTGTAGATGTTCTCGTTTTTCATCTATTCAGGGTTTTTATTCTGCTGGTAACATTGGCCTTAGTGTAATACACATATAATACTATCACTGTAATGTATTTATTTTTACTTTAATACCATTCTAGTGAGTGTTCACTGCTGGTTGTATCATTATTAGAAGATAACATTAGAAGGAGTTTTGGCATTATATATTTGAAATAGGATTAAGGAGAAAATGTAGAATCAACTTTTTTTCCTACCTGTGAACGTTTATACAGCACATTTTTTTGTAACTTTTCTTTCTTATAAAGGGAGGCAAATGACACTGCGGTATTGGTATATCGAAAATTGCTCTAGATTTTGATTCATCTTACATGAGTTCTGGTTTTAGGCTTCAGTTTGGGTCTGCTACCTGCTAGCTGAATCATTTTGGGTAAATTACTTAATCTCTCTGAGTGTCTGTTTACCTCCCTATAAATAGAAATACTAAACTATCTTTGTAGTAAAGATAAAATGAAACACTAAATTTGAAAGTCAACTGTAAAAACATAGAAATGTGAAAGAGTATTACTTTATGATTTAGTGATATAAGAATAGTGTTTAAATTTCATAAAGAAATGCTTACATATGGCGGTTTTGTTTCAAAAATTTATTTTTTTAGTCCTTCTCACCATTGAGCATGTGAATGTGTCTGTGTATCTAACTTCTTCAATTTTGAAAACATTTACCACAGATATTGAGAGAGGGATAAGTTATTTAACATCATGCTGATTTATTTCAACAGTTGAGGACCACAAAATTGAATTTTGTGAAAATTTCAGCCTAAAACCTGTTTTACACAGATTATTACACAAAAGTATAATTTTGATGGTTATAAGATGCCATTAGTGATTTTGACCATGATCTTTATCTGAAAGATTAGCAAGAGAGAAAGTTACAAATATCTGTAGGTTTACGTCAATATTTATTTTACTTATTTTAATACACATTCAAAATGCAGAGACTAATCAGATCAATGTCACATATAAAGACATTCAAATAGTATCTTTAGCGTTACAAGTGGAAATGTGGAGGCTCTCAAAAGGCTGCAAAGGAGCTTGAAAAACTTCCATTTGCTTGTGTACGAACACCAATCATAAATCTGAAAGTGGCTTGACTTAATAGTGTGCGACATTATAGAAGATGTAAGTGGTAGGTACATATGTTAGTGCTGCTTAAATAGCTATGATAGATATGTAGCCACATGTTAGCATAAGTTAGCATAAGGGAAGCCACCTTGTAGAAGGGAACCATGTTGGAACTATAAATGACCCAGATCCACAAGACCCCTCCCCTTTTCTGAGTCCTCAATGCTTTAGTTTGCACGTAGTCCACACCTGCTTCTGAGCAATATGCATGTTCTGCTACTTTCTCGGCCTTGGCGTATACACAGACCTCCCTATTGCGATAAGGCAGTAACTTTGTTCTTTAAGTTTTCTCAGGAAAGTAACAACATCCAGAGAGGAGCCCTATGCTGATATCCATCACTGGTGACAAGGAAAAGGGATGATCTGGCGTCTCAAGGACTACAACACCAGATGGTCGCATTCCGGAGCCCGCCTTCTTTCAGCCCATTTGCCCTACATAACTGCTTCAAAAGTTTGTAGTTTTAAGATGATTCTTTATGGACGCTAGTCCGCCATCTTCCCCCTTGCTAGTAAGCTGTAATAATAAAAGACCCTTTCTCTCTTACCACCTTGCCTCTGGACTGTTGGCTTGTCTTTGAGGTGAGTAAAGGACCCCGATTTGGTGGTGACACATATGTGGGAGTAAGTTCCACCCCCACTGCTTTCCTCCAAAAATTTAGAAGTAGGGAAACTCAGGTTGGATAAGAGCAGAGGCAGAATGGTTCTCATGTTATAGATAGTCTTGACTGAATTGATTAATCGAAGAGGGAAAAGTGCCAAAATAAATTCTGGAGGAGAGAGAGAGGGAGAAACCCTAAGTAGTTAATGCATCCTTCTGTCCACTTGAATATCCTTGCAGGAGAGTTAGACATGCTAGCTCCCAGAATATGATGCGTTAAGCCATATGAATTATACAGCTAACTCGCCTTATTTTGATTCCCTTCTTTTCAAGATGCATCCTCATGAAAAGACTGCCCGAAAGCCATAGGTACTGGCCTGGCAGTTGAGATCAATTGGAATCCTAGCTTATGCCTTCTGTCACTTGTGAGTATCATTTTAGGAGGCATCCACAGCTTTAGGGCACTGGAGAGATCTAGTTTCAGCAAAATTCAAGACCAACATCTGAACGTGGTGAAATTATCAAGTTAATACCACTCTGTGATATCTCCTGGTGAGTAGTAATTGACCTTTCTAGGACTAGCTTAACTTGTTCATTTGCTTTTGAAAAACATCCGCATAAGTCATATGCCATTTTCATACACTAAAATGTGTGTATGTGATAAGTGACACCTCAAATTGCTACGGTTCTCTTCTCATTCATATTTGTGATACATTTCTTATGGATAAGTTCCAACATTTATTTGGCCCTCTCCATTCTCAATTACCGAATTTTGTCTCTCTCCCTCTCCGTGATATGGGTATGTTCTTATTATACTTTCAATGCCCTCCACTCAACCAGAAAATTTGTACTGAATGAGCATTACTTCAATGCTATCCTATCAATTATATTCAAGGACTTTAGTATTGATGATCTGATATAACTTGAATGTGCATTTCAGCACAGGGTGACAGGTGGCGGGGAGGAGAACATCACTAAAATATTCAAAATATCTGTACATTCTTTGTAGGAGGACAGAGCACACATTACAGACCATTAGTTGAGTCTTTGGTTTGATGAATTTTTTTCTATCACTTTTAGTGAGTTTCTCAAGTCATATCATTTTTAGTTATTTACATTTTGACCAATTAATCACTGGATTATGTGTTACAGATACCTAGGTGGCAGAATCTAAGGAAAGATTGCATTCTTGAAATTACAATGGAAACCTAAGGTTAGTTTGGGATTTGCCTCATATATATTTATATTTCTGATGTGACCTGATTATCATACACCTAGGTATTACTTTTATATTGATAAAACTTAAATCTGTATATTTTAACCCATGAAACTTGGACATAATTTTATATCATGTTCATAACTCTACGTTGGAATTTTAGTTTTCATATATAGCTCTCTTCACAGATTTTGTACTTCTTGAGGACAGGAATCGTGTCTTATTCATCATTGTATCCTTCACACTCAGCATAGTATTTAGAAGATAAATCAACACGTATTTACTGAATGAATTGATAGTTCTTTCTACCACAGCTCCTTTTTTCTCAAAATCAACCTGATTAATCTGGATCCATCCTTTAATATAAAAGTTGATAATCTCCTCCAAATCCCCCATCATCATTCAGTGAACAAGGGACATCTTTGCTGCTAAGAAATTCCCATCTGGCTGGCCCAGACAGACATGTAAAGTTCAGGATGGGCATTGGTGAAGACACCATGACAGAGTTTGAATAGAGTACAGGGTGTAAACAAAGGAGGGGCTACATAGTTCTCGTGGGAGGAAGGCAGCAATAAAGAGGAAAACCTCCAAACGGGAGATGATGCTGGAGCTGAAATTTGAAAGCTGACATGTTTGTCTGTTGAGCAAGGTGGTGGTCCTCATGAGAAGGATAAGCACAATGTTTAGAACATAGATTGTCAATAACAATGTGGTGAATGGTAAATGATGGCCCTGTATGTGTAGGGAACAGCACGAGGAAAAGCAGCTTGGTGCTTCTAAGAACTGTAATTACTGTGTTCTGACTAGAGCACAGGGCATGAGGTTAGTCTCACCAGAAATGAAGTATCAAGAGGGAGGCATGGACCAGACCATGAAGGGCCTTGCATTCCATGCAAAACAAAATTTGTTTTGTCACTCAGTCTGAAAATTCTCCATGTCATCTTTAAGCTTTCCTTTTATATCTTCTATCTTCTAGTGATTTAATAAACGCTATTTTAACACGCTTTGTAACGTTTCCTCATTCTATCTTATTTTTCTTCTCACTGTGACTACTTTCCTGGTCATTCATTCATTGTATCACTCAACCATTATTTTTTAGTGCTTTTTATGTGCCAAGTGCTGTGGTAGGCTGCAGGGAAACAGTGGTGAAGAAAACAGAGAAAACAGCTGCCTCCATCAAGCTTATACCCCAGCGAGGAAGATAACACACAAGTTACCTTAAATGTCAAGAATTGATAAGACCTGTGAATAAAAGTAGAGTGTGGCAAAGGGATACCAAGTTATGGAGGATGCCTCACTAGATAGAGAGGTCAGGCGGGCTTTGCTGAGAAGCTGACATTTTAGTTGAGACTTGGTTGAATTCAGGAATGAACCATGAAAGGGCTGGGGAAAAGGAGTTCCAGAAAAAGGGAATGACAGCTAAGACACTCTGGTGGGGATGAGTGTAGCTTATTAAAGATGAACTTGAGCATCTCTCACAATTACTTAAAGTCAAATACCTTCCTTATTTGGAAATAATCATAGTGGTTCTGCTTCTTTGTTCAAATTCTGACAGAGACAGATATAAGTGACAGAGCAGTCTGTGTTCTTGTTTGTCACCCTCACACTGGCATGAAAAACCTGCACTTTTCATTAGATATCTTTCTAACATTTATTTAGAATATACACTGAGCATTTTAAGAAATATGAGACTAAAAGTTTAGGTAAAATATAAATACCATATTTAGCCCCACCATTTACATAATTCAATTAATCAACATTTCCCATAGAACATATTATGATATTGTCCTCACTGAAAAACGTTTCTTCAGCTTGAACGTATTTGAAATATAGTTAGCCATTGTTAACATTGTATTGTGCAGTATGGGGTACAGTGGATTACATTTCTTGAGACATCTCTAGAAGTGAAATATTTTTATCTACATTGTAATAAAATATAAAAATATAAAATATATAAATTCATTATTAGGAGAATTAAACAAAGCTTTATAAAAATATCTTAACCTTTAAAGGGATATCTGTTATCTGGATTAATTTAAGAAAGGCATAATATTTCACCCATGCGTTGTTTTTCCACTTTGGAATGTAATTATATTTTCATGAACACAGCCATATTTTTGGACTGGCAGCTGTAAATATTTTTAAAATTCATTTTTGAGAATGACATTTGTCATGGCTAGGACTAGTTCCTTCTTAAGATTCAGCAACCTGTCTTGCAAATAATACAGTATTTCTTAAGAGCTTTACCTTATCAAACATTGTTAAAATGTAAATAAAATAAATAAAATGGAATTTGGATCCACTGGGTGCCTCTAACAGCTTTTCCTCCTTGACATGGAGCTAATATGCACTGCATCTAACCAGTTAATTTTATAAGATAGCAGAAACTGACAGATATTATCCAGTGCTGTTTGCCACTGTTCTATCTTATTTTAATTCCAGAGTCAATGGACAATACCAATACCTATGGATTACAAGTTAAAAACGATTTATGAATTATGGATGAACTGAGACAGTTACTGGTATTTAAAGGCATCGTATTTCATGTTGAATACTAACAGAAATGAAAGACCAGAGGAATATAGTTACCGAAAAAAAAATTTCCAAACAGGATAATTTCTTTAAACCATGGAATATAAGATTAAATGTTAAAAGAAATTAAAGTTAATTCATTTAGTGACAATTTCTATAACAATAAAGACTAGAGATAAGAACTTACCATCGAAGGCTTTTGATTATTATTCATTTAGGACAAATCTAATCTGGACATCAAATAAAAAGATAGTTTAAAAAATTGTCCTGTATTTTGACAGTGTCGGTTGTCTCATTGTTTGGTTTTAAATGATGACTAAAACGAAGACTACGTGACCATATGAAATGTAATAAAACTTAATTTAAAGTTTTAACTTTAAAGGTTCAAGTCACCCATAAGAAAATGGGAAAACATTTTTATTCAACACTTGTGAGATGACATCACAAATTGTTACTTTGACTGTCTATGCTATTTAAATTGGTGCACAGTGAAGGGGGCTGGGCCTCTGCCCCTTAGGATTAGGGTCTTTGCTCCCTAACTCACATAATCTAAAAAAGGAATTTATTCATTCTCTTAAACTGTAAGGAATTAGATCAAGCTCACCAACCCATATAAAACTAATAAACCAAAATATTAATGTGCAGTCATGGATTACTGTATAATGAGAAATAAAAGAGAAATACCAAGAAAATTAGAACATGTGTGCTGACTGAAAAACACAATGTATTCCCAGTAGGAATGTTATTTATTATTTATTCATCAAATATGTTTTGATGTCTGATTTGTAGCAGACATTTTGCAAGACAGGGGCATGAGAAGTGAAATAGGGCAGTCTCCACCAACAAGAGCTTATTGACTAGTTAGAAAGACAGCCAAGTAAAAACAACCATTATAGCAGTGTGAAGGGAAGAGGATTCCAAGTCCAAACAGGGATCTAGAAGGGCTTCCCTGAGGGGGTGAAACAAGGTAAAATAGAAAGTAAGTAGAAGTTTGCTGGTTGAAGAAAATAATGAGGCCATCCTAAACTGTCTGGTTTCTGGCTCTATGGGATGGCAGGGTACTAACTCAAGGTGAGAGTTCTAAGCATGAGGGCAGGTACTGCCACCAAGAGACTGCTCTGCCTGCTCACTCTAACCATAGGCTTCTCTCTACATTGGATCCTATCCATCTTCATGCACCTGAGTTCTATTTGATACCATGTATTTAATTGTCCACTCATCCAACAAAATCTTTGAGCCTCTAATGCATGCCAGACACTAACTAGGCACTGAACACTGATCAGTGAACAAAATCACTAAGACTATCTAAAATCTAAGACCATCATAAAGCTTAGAATCTACCTAAAGAAATATCCTCCCTTGACCCATGTACCCTGTTAGATACCTTCTCATTTCTCCATCAAACTTACTGATATTTCTACAGCCATTTCTACTGCCTCTTCTCATTGTTTTCTGATCTACTCTAAATCTTTCCACTCCACTCCTCATTCAGCTCTTGATGATGTCATAAATATCTCCATGC
The DNA here is from genome assembly GCF_020826845.1 of Diceros bicornis minor. Taxonomy (NCBI): domain Eukaryota; kingdom Metazoa; phylum Chordata; class Mammalia; order Perissodactyla; family Rhinocerotidae; genus Diceros; species Diceros bicornis. The sequence continues at coordinate 21,923,126 of NC_080750.1, forward strand.
ATCAAAGCCAGTGGTCACATCTCCATTCTCATGTTATTCAAACTCAGCAGAATTAGATATTTTTGCCCACTCTTTCCTCTTTAATACTCTTTCTTCTTTTGGCTTCAAAAACAGATTCTCCTACTGCTTTTACAGTCGCCAGTTCCTCCTCCATCTCTTTTACCAGCCCTGCCTTGTCTGACCTCCAAATGTTGTAGAGCCCCAGGTTAAGTCCTGGGTTCACCCTTTGTCTTTTCTCCCACCCATCCTCTCTTCCCTTCCCTTCCCTTCTCCTCTCCTCTCCTCTTCTCTGTCTCTGAGGAGTGTGTGATTCTCATTTTTGTAGCCATTGATTTAGGGATATAGGGAACAATTTAAGAGGGAGAATGTCAGGATTGGATTTACATTTCAAAAAGATTATTTAACAATCGCCTAAATGGTCTTCTTAGTGTATATTTGTGATTAGACAGAGTAAAGATAGTTGAATGATCTTAATCATGAAAATAGAGATATAATGTCCAAGTGCCTGGATATATTCTTACCAATTTCTCTGGGAACTCTTCTCACTGGAACATGTGCAAAGTAAAGTGATAAATTATTTTGCTTGGGTTCCCTTCCTCTATACTTTGTACATTATACACCTTTATGTGAAAAGGAGACTACAATTAATAACTTTAAAGCTTAACTTTGTCCATCTATATTCTCTTCATGATGATGATGTCTCTGAGGCATCTTGGTCTCTGTGAAGTGGGCATAGAAAAGTCATAGTCTTGGTCTATCCGCCTGTCTTATATTCTCCATTTGGGTTTTCTATTATAATTTGGTAAAGTGTGTGTTAGAATCTGTCATTGATCATGCTTCCTTACTTCTATGCTCTGCTGTAAGGCTCACGTGTTTATTTTGCTAGTAATAATAACGAGGTAACTCAGCAGTGTGAAGGAAAGAAAACAGTTTTATGTTGGAGTTCAAATGCAAATCTTTGGAGCTATAGTTTAAAATTGAGCTGGAATGTTGGCTGTTGCTGCTTGTTTGTGGTGGGGGAGGGGGGTGTATGGGTAGAGAGATAAGTGGAAGCATCAAAGAATGGGAATAAAAGAAAGTAAATAAGAGGAGAGGAAAAGGCTGTGGTGAAAGAGGGGTTTTGTTTGTTTGTTTTATATGAAGAGAGAGAGTTTATAAGGTAAGACTTGTGGTGGAGTGACTGAGACAAAACCTCAGCCTTGGTGAGACAGGACTTTGGAGCTTCAGCTGATCTGAATCCTGTTACAAGGCGAAGTGAAAATGGAGCAAGGAAGTTTTCCTCTCAGAGAGACGGGAGACTGAGGAATGAAGAGGAGCAGGGTCCCATGTTGCAAACATACTTTTCAGGTGGGGTGAAACGCCAGCCTCTTCAGTGGGAAAGGGATGGTGAGTGAGTGCAAGAGGCAAGAGTTAAAAAAGAAATGATGGTCAAGGGAAGAAACTCATTTTTCTACCTCACCCAATATTGGTTGCTCTGAAATATTATAACTTTTCCTTGTAGTAACCTATTACTTTTTGAACAAATGATGAATTACACATAAAACAACTAAGAAAAGAAAGCTACAGAATATTTATATTTAGTAGTGAGAGAGGTTCAAGAAAAACAACAGAATGTAGCCATGAATACTGAAAAATACACTAGCGGCCAAAGAAACTGTCAGTGAAGCTAGGAGAGGGGCGAGAACAGAACTAACATTGATGGATCACTTATGTGCATTCAGTATGGTACAAAGTGGTATCATTTGTTCGGTTTTATCCTGAGAATATCTCTGTGAAGCTTGTTGTTATTATCCCAATTTTTAGGTACGTCAATTTGTTTATGACCATATTATTTTTAAAAAGACAGATATGGAATTTTCTCTTGTTTTTTTTGTGAGGAAGATCAGCCCTGTGTTAACATCTGCCAATCCTCCTCTTTTTGCTGAGGAAGACTGGCCCTGGGCTAACATCTGTGCCCATCTTCCTCCACTTTATATGGGACGCCGCCACAGCATGGCTTGCCAAGCAGTGCATCGGTGCGCGCCCGGGATCCGAACCGGCGAACCCCGGTCCGCCGCAGCGGAGCACGCGCGCTTAACCTCTCACACCACCAGGCCTGCCCCTGGAATTCTTACTCTAGTCTGGCTGATTTTAAAGCTCATATTCTTTATATTTACTGCTCCTTGTGGCATTCTTGTTAAAATCAGGGCACCACGCTTGCCCCAAGAATAATTCCACTCTTTGAGGTTAATGTTCCCCAAACTTTTTATATTGTACACCACCATAGGTTAAAACAATTTTGAGTTTTCACTTCCATTGTATTTATCATCTATTCTCTCATAAAGTGTGTATGTGTACAACTCTGTAAGAATAGAATGTATGTTACGAAACATACACATAACTTAAAATAGACAAATTAAAAATAAATGTAATTAGAAGTGCTAATATTTCCTGCTTGTATCCCAAATGGTTGCCTCGTTCAGCCCCCAGAGTTAGCAGACCCTACTCTTGACAGCACTGTTCTATGTCACCAATACTGCCCATAAAGCATACATTTGGGTTATGTAAATACAGTAAACCTCAGTATTTATTTAAGTCTCCTCAGCAGGTTACAATAAAGATGAATCCATTATGGTGATCAGCATATCTTCTTGTTTGATATAACGCACAATTAACAATTAAGGGACTTCTTGACCTATTGCGTATTGAGAGGCGATTCCACCTGCTGCATGTTATTTGCTAAGAAGCCTTAGTACTGCTGTGTGCACTACTGAAGTGGGATTTAATGAAAGATATGATGCAGAAGGTGTTTGTTATTCCTGAATCTTTGAAAGACCCTAACTGCTCATTTTATGATGGTTCTTTCTTCTTCCCTTATCCCACAAAGATTGTTTGTTTCAGGTAATGTATTCCTACCTAGAGTAGTTAATTGGCTTCTTTCCCTTTCTCTGTCTTCTCTTTTGTTTTTACAAATTGTTGGGAGGGATGGAGGGTGAGACCAAGTCCAGCAAGCCAGTGGACCAGAGACGTGCTATGCAGAGACTGCAGCTGTAATTACAGAATCACGGTGTGGAGCCTTATAAGAGGCTATCCTCACTGTGAAGCCTTCTGTTTTGTCAATACTTTTACATCAATACTTGGCAGTCAGTTCTGCTGCTTTAGGGTTTCGGCATATAAAACATACAATGTCACTAATATCAAATTGCAGCTACTTTGCATTTGCAGTTGACAAATCCTATTTTAGAAATATGCATGAGCCTGAGGATTAGATCAAGCTTTTAACATTTACATTTTTTTCCAGTGGGAAGTCTTTGATCCTCTCCTAATTTACCTGTTGTTGATTTCTTGAATCTTTTTAAATCTCTTGCAACTGAGGATGGTCTCTCCATCAGAGAAGCAATTAACCAAATCCCTGACTAGAGTGTATGTGGCATCTGTTATAAAAGTATAAAAGGTTAACTTAAATCCCAGCACACAAAGGAGACGTCAGACCAGAACAAATCAGCATGGAGAATTACCTGGAAGGGATACAAGGTTAAGGTGGAGCATGTCTACAGTTAAGAGGATGTTTATGACTAGTGGAATTTGTTTTTCAGACGACGAAGACTGGAAGGTTAGAAATGATATGTCTATTATGAATCAACATAATTCATATTCTGCAGCTTTTTACCTGACAGAAGAAAATGTACCTTATTTTTCTCTATGCAACTGCAAATCCAAACAAAGAGTTGCAGAGGTGTCAACTTTCATCTCACATAATTGCTTAGGCATTTTTTTTTTTTTTAGGTTTTTTTTTTTGTGTGTGTGTGTGTATGAGGAAGATCAGCCCGAGCTAACATCCCAGCTAATCCTCCTCTTTTTACTGAGGAAGATCAGCCCTGAGCTAACATCTATTGCCAATCCTCCTCCTTTTTTTTTCCCTTTTTCTCCCCAAAGCCCCAGTAGATAGTTGTATGTCATAGTTGCAGATCCTTCTAGTTGCTGTATGTGGGACGCCGCCTTAGCATGACCGGACAAGCAGTGCATGGGTGCAAGCCTGGATCCGAACCCGGCCACCAGTAGCGGAGCGCGTGCACTTAACAGCTAAGCCACAGGGCCAGCTCCTAGGCATTTTTTTTTTAAAGAAAAAGAACAGTTTAAAAAGATCATGCATTGCCTGATTTAGATGGATTAGTAAGCAGATAACAAAGAACTAATTTGTCTTTATATATAGACAGGCCTCCTTCAACCATTTATTGTAGGATGGAATAATGAAATTCATTACAATATTATAAATATAAAACTAATAATTATGATTAAATGGGCTGGGGTTTTATAATCTTAGATGGAATTATGTAGCGGGTTAAAGATGACCATAGATTCTTTCACATTCCTCCCATTGAGAGGAGGGTTTAGGTCCCCTGCACTTGAATCTTGGTGGGCTCTGTGAGTGCCTTGTCAGTAAAACATGGCAGAAGTGATGCTGTGCCAATTTCTGGGCCAAGGCCTTAAGAAACTGGTAGCTTCCACTTCCTGTCTTTTAGAATCTTTGCTGTTAGAGCCCTAAGCTACTGTGTAAATCCAACTACCCTTCTGAAAAGACTGTGTGATGGAGAGGCCCTGAGGTTACATAGAGCAGTAGAGAGGCTCAGTTGAATTCAGCCTTGTTGAGTGAAATGTCAGATAGAGAGAAACAAATACCATGTAATTTCACTTGTATGTGAAATCTAAAAAAAAAACAGTGAACAAACAAAACAAAACAGAAACAGACTCATAGATAAGGAAACAAATTGGTGGTCGCCAAAGGGGAAAGGATTGGGGGGATGGGCAGAATAGGTGAAGAGGATTAAGAGGCACAAAATTCTAGCTATAAAATAAGTAAGTCACAGGGATGTAATATACAGCATAGGGAATATAGCCAACAATATCATAATAACTTTGTATGGTGACAGATGAGTACTAGACTTGTCGTGGTGATCTTTTTGTAATGTATATAAATGTCCAATCCCTATGTTGTACACTTGAAACTAGCATAATATTGTATGTCAACTATCCTTCAAAAAAAGTTACCTCCACAAAAAAAAAGAAGATTTATTAATGGACTTTATTAATCCTGAAACAATATTCCTAAATTCATCCCCAGTAGCCACAGAGAAACTGGAAGAGGTGAGTTTCCACTTTTATCATTTTCCTACCTTATATGTCTCTGTGAATAAAGACAAAAAGGAGAAAGGACACTTTGCAGATACTACACAGTTCTAGGATTGCAGTCAGAAGTCAGACTCAAGTGCATCCAATATCTTATCTAGTACCAAGCTTTACTGATGATTTCAAGGAAACGACAATCAAGAGGCTCAGGTGGAGAAAAGAGGGCTCTGGGACTTTGAGGGTGGTTCTCCAGATCCTTTCTTCTTCATTGGACATGCGTCTTTGGCCCAGAAGAATAGAGGAGATCTCCCAGGGAGACTTTGTGAGTTATTACCTCACACAACAGGAAGAGTATTTAAATGATGAATATTTCCATTTTATACCCTAGAGTGTTGTGTAGCTTACGCGACATTCTCCAGGGAGTCAGGCCTCATAAATCCATAGATCTTGGGTTTTTTTACTAAAAATAACTTCTCAACCAATAGCCTTCTGCTAATGGCTTTCTATATAAAGGGACTGTTCCTTATAGCAAATACCATTTGTCTATTTACCTAGAGGTCCAGTTGACAAGAAGATTAAACAAGGTCACCTGCCTCTTTTCCTTCTCTGAGAGAAAGGCAGCAACTCTGGTAAAGTGAGTTACTTGATCATAGGCCAGAAGCTATAATGACCCCGCCTCTCTCTCTCTCTCTCTCTCTCTCTCTCACACACACACCCACACACACACTCACACACAACCCCCTTCTCTTCTCTCTACTATTCTCCCTCTCTACTCTCTCTCTCACTTCAAGTACATGTGTATCTTACTTTATTTCCTACGACTCTCTTTAGTGTCCATTACCGCACTCTTTACTCACAACCACTCTGTTAAGTATATAAGGCAGATATAATTGTTTATGCTTTAAAAATAAGAAGATATTTGTGGTTTGAGGGATTTCATTATATTTTTGCAAAGTGACAGCAACGTAACAGACAATCACTGAATACCTTCACTGTACCAAGCATTGCTCTGGATACTGGAGATTTAAACAGGGCTGAAATCTCACTGGTATGTCCCAGTTCTCCTGTTTACAATTATTCAAATATTACAATATTTGTATGTTATTTTTCTCCCTTTCCATTTGCCAATGCTCTCTGGGCCTCTTCTCAGATCTACCTCTACAGTGATTTCTGGTTGAAATTTACTTTTATTTACTGGGAGGAGGTCATTAAAATGAACCTAATGTCTGCTGGTCATTGTATTACCAATGTTCATTTTAATAATTAAAAAGAGAGCTAATGCATCTTATAAAGCACTTAATCTGAGACAGATCCTGTTCAGAATATATTTTAACTAATCTGAATACTGAATTTACTATCATCATCCCTATTTTGGAGATGGAGAAACTGAGGTATTGAGATATTGTCTAAAGCTTAAGTGGCAGAGCAAGGAAGTTGGGAAACAAAACCTACAATCCTAACAATAATAATACACCATCTCTTCACAATATGCCTCCTCTCATCTAACCTAACAAAATTGCCTTAATAAAATTTGACATTTCAATGAACTATTTTTGCGACTTGGTTCATGTAGTATGCTGCATTATTCTCAAGTCTTTGTTCCTCCTTCTTATAGAATTAAACAACTTTATTTTTGGCTCTGTGAGTTTTCAGCTTCCAGTACAGGGAGTGGAGGGGGTTTCTCCACCCCATTAATGTTGCACTTGGCCATGTGACTTGTTTTGGCCAATGACATGTAGGTGGAAGTGATGGTGTTATGGTTTCAGTAGAGGCCCTACGAGGCTTCAGACATTTCTGCTTGCTACCCTCTTGTGCTTCTGTCATTGCAACGAGAAGATTCTCTGGGTAACTACTGGTTCCAGACTGATGTTGGATACATTTAGCAGATCTTTAGCAACCCTTAGCTTGGAGCCAGGACCCAAAACTGTGTAACCTAAAACAGAGGTACCCAAAAGAATCCACTTTAGATCAGCCAAAACCATAGTGGACCTGCAGAACCAAAAGCAGAGAGTAAATGCTTATTTTATCAAGACATTGAGTTTTTAGATTCTCAATTTTGCAATATTATTGTAAAAATCTCTGTCAAATACCTTCAATATGTGATATATTGAACATAATAAAATATCAAATGCTACTCTAAGAGCTATAAACGTCCTTAATACCATTGCTATTTGTTCCACACACACAAAAAAAGCTTTGACTCAGCCATAAGAAACGATGAAATCCAGCCATTTGTGACAACATGGATGGACATTGCGGGTATAATGCAAAGTGAAATAAGTCAGAGGGAGAAGGTCAAATACCGTATGATTTCCTTCATTAAGTAGTAGATAATAACAACAATAAACAAACACTTAGGGACAGAGATTGGATTGGTGGTTACCAGAGGGGAAGGGGGGAGGGAGGAGGGCGAAAGGGATAATTCGGTACATGTGTGTGGTGGTGGGTTGTAATTAGTATTTTGGTGGTGAACATGGTGTAATCTACGCAGAAATAGAAGTACAATGATGTACACCTGAAATTTTTAGGATGTCATAAACCAATGTTACTGCAATAAACAAAAAATTAAAAAAAAAAAAGAAGCTTTGGAATTATGAATAATATTGTTGACATTAGGAGAAATTGAGAATATAAATCACCTAATGTCTATCAATTTAATGAGGAAGTGTTGGAAAATTTCATGTTTTTCCCTTATGTCAAATCATGACTCTGACAGCCATTTCAAACAAAGCTTATAGCAACAATTTCTAAAAATCAACAAATGTTTTGGAAATCTTTAGAATAATTTAATGAAAAATGAGCATTATAATGTTTATCACTTTAACAGTGTTTGGTAATATAGTTTAATTTTATTTATAGGATGAAGTGAATACAATTTTAAAGTTTTTGATTTATATATAAATTTAGGTTACCACGCAGGTGGTTAAACAGTTTCAATATTGCTCTTGAATATACACATAAATAGAAGATGGCCTTTTCCTTGGGAGAGTTCATCAGGTAACTAGGAAGATGGATATTTAAAGATTAAATTAAATTAAGCAAGATAAGAATGAGCATAGCGGCAAAGACATTATATGAAACTAACTTATAACACGTACCCAAGTTCTTTACGGAGCTGTCTTAACTTACAACCTGTTTTATCTCAACAATTTTATTCTATTAAGGTCAGGATGCCATTTTTGTGTTGAGGAGAAATTTGTGAACAGGTGAGTGAAACTTTCCTTTTGGCTTTTCTCAGTCTCATTTTCCTGTTTTTCTGTCTGATTGGCAGGAGTGGATGGAATTTTTGTTCAGTCCAAAACACAAAATTTGGGAATTCTTTTTAAGAAAAGGTACATAAATTTTTGAGTGTAAAATTAGTTTTGAAAATTAACATCTATTTAAAACAGAAAATAAATTACAGCAAATTAGAGCAGCTTTGGAGCTTCTGGTCCCTTGGGCAATCCATGGTAGGTATTCACATTGAAGAGCTTGCCAGATGCACTCTGCCATTCTTACTCTCCTAGAATACCTGACAACTCCTAGTGATTCTCACTACTCTCAGGGGCTGTGCAAGGGGGAAAGAGTGCTCGCTTCATGGTAAGTCTACTTCTGTTGATTAGCAACACTCTTTCTTAATTTCCATATACTTTTTAATCAAAATTTATTTTTCATCTGTCCTACCTTTCTTCTGCAAACTTCTAAGTTTATTAAATGCTTGAAGTATAATAATCAATGCTGTATTCAAAGGTACATCTGACTTACCTCCTGCCCTCAAGGAGTTTATAGTCTAAGAGAAACTGCCATGGAAGTGAAAAATTATAATTTAATTAGTACTATAGCAGAAATGTGATATGAGTATTAGACTAAGAACACAAAGGAAATAATAGACAATTAGGCCTAGGGAAAGAGAAAAGACTGTGAAGGTGATGAAGCTTGGGCCGAACTGTGAAAGAGGGGGAAGCTGGTGGTAGGCAGAGAACAGGGGGAAAGCCATTTGAGGCAGAGCCATGGCTCAGATATAAAGGAGTGATCAAAAGTGCAAGAAACCCAACACAGTTTTAGACATTAATAAAAAATAGTTACTTAATACAACTAGGATGAAGGATATGAAGGTGGTCATGGATCTCCCACACCTAGTGCATAGAAAGTGTGGAAATGCTAATGTATTACAAACAGAAGCTTGATATGATTGTATTGTATTTTAGAAAGACAAGTTTGACAGTGATACGGAGGGAGAATTTGTGAGAAAAAGTTCGAAAAGAAAGTGGAAAGAACAATTAGGAGATTGTTTTGTAGTTGAAGTTTTTTGCTTTTTTTTTTTTGGTGAGAAAGGTTGGCCCTGAGCTAACATCCATTGCCAATCTTCCTCTTTTTGCTTGAGGAAGACTGGCCCTGAGCTAACATCTGTGCCCATCTCTTCTAGTTTGTATCTGGGACACTGCCACAGCACGGTTTTACGAGTGGTGTGTAAGTCTGTGCCAGGGATCTGAACCCATGGGCAGAGGAACCAGGGTGTTCAAATTTAAGCACTTCACTACCAGGCCAGCCCCTGTAGTTGAAGTTTGGATCCCAGCCAGTTTTAATGCTGCTACTTGACTTATGATAACGGAACCTTTAAAGTAAAGAATAATTTGCTAGGAGATATGGTTCTTTCAATGTAATATCAAATGGTTTTAAAACTATTCCTTGATTCTAAGTAAAACAAAATTATTTTATCTTCGGATTAATGGTCAAAAGTGATAGAAAACCACTCACAAACAAAATTTCGATGTGAAAAAGTAATTCATTGTAATGTTTTTCCTGAAAGAAAATTCTTAAAATGTTGTGAAACTGACCATTCTCCAATGTCCATGAGGTTTAAATGATTGTGAAAACATGGTCAACTTGAAAGGCCATGTTGCCTTCCAGTTCTCCAATGTACACTAAGTTGATTTTTTTTTTTTTTGGTGAGGAAGATTGGCCCTGAGCTAACATCTGTTGCCAATCCTCCTCTTTTTGCTTGAGGAAGATTTGCACTGAGATAACATCTGTGCCCATCTTCCTCTACTTTGTATATGGGACGCTGTTGCAGCATGGCTTGATAAGCAGTTCAAAAGTCTGCACCCGGGATCCGAACCCACAAACTCTGGGCCGCCTAACCAGAGCATGTGAACTTAACCACTATGCCACTGGGCCAGCCCCTACACCGAGCTGATTTTTATTCTTTACACCAAGAAACTAGATAGATATAAAGGATGAGAAGTCAAAAGGAGGGAGGGAGGGAGATGGGGAAAGACTGGAGGGGGAGGGAAGGATCATGGGTGGATGGAAACTCAATGGAAGTATCCAGGGCAAGTGTATGGTAGGAATTCAATGGTTTAAGTAAAAGGGATAATAGATTATTAGGGAGGGACATGAAACTCCAAAAGAGCAGAGGAATATAGTGTCGTAAATATGCTGGAGAAGGCAAAAGTTCCATCATTTAAAAGGTAGGAGAAAAATCAGTAAACTTTTCATGTTCAATAATGAAATATGTGCCCTTGAAGAGCAGATAATGCATGGTTTCCCATTGACATACTTGCTAAAATTTATTCAATGCCAATTTATTATCTTTAGTCTTCTTTAAATGATGCCAATCCACCCAAAGAAACAAGTTCTTAAAGTAATCTTTAAATCCACTGAGAGCTATTGGACTAATGTCTGAAATTGATCAAGACACCTCCCACTTCCGCCCTCTTTGATTCCTGGTTTACCACAAATCACAACTACAAACATTTGCTTTGAGATTAATCACTGGCTCTATACAATTCATCTCTGATGATGCATTTTGCACATGTCCCACTACTTTACCTTAGTGCTTTCCTTTGGAAGGGCTTCTATCATTTAATCTTTGATCCCACCTACATTCTGCTCCAGCCCTGGAGCAGACCAGCTGGCTTCGCTTCCAGGTAAGGTCAGCAAATACAATGCGCAAATAGAGAGGAATTTATAGATGGCGAGAAGATAGGAGAAAAGCAGAGAAATTTTCAGAAAGAAGAATAAACAAGATGTTCTCACACTCAAAATAACTTGTACTTGAGTGGAGGATATGTATATCTAAGACCGCACGATGTAAAAATGGCAAAAAGTGAAAACATTGAGTGTTGTTTGAACTCTGACCTAGGATATTAACGTTTTGGTAAGAAGGGCCACTTTTAGATTGCAGAGACACAGAATGTATTTTCTCCAGTCTGGGAGCAAGGGAGAGGGCTGGATGGGGAAGGTCATGGCTAAGAGCTGTTCCAGCAGTATGGCTGAAAGTAGAACCATACTCTTTAGCCTAAAGGAAGAGATGAGCTCAGCGTCCATCATCTTTTATATAACAAGATGTTAGAGCATGTTGTGGTGTCCTGGAAAAAGCAAAGACTTTGGTTGATTTCAAAGTCTGCAGCTTATTCTGTGAGTTTGGGTAAACCACCTAACTGTTCTGAAGCTCAGATTTTTTTCATCTGAAAAAAATGAAAATTGAATAATTATTAGGATAAAATGTGATGAGATCATGCATGTTAGCATGTAGGAGAATTGAATAAATGAGCAAGTATTATCTTCTCATCAAAATTGTACATTTGCAAATAATTGGTGTGTTCTTTCTTCACACCAGGATAAAGTTCTGTCAATATTAAGAGAGATATTTTATGACATCTGTTTTAGGCTGTCAACTAGGCTTGTATTATACCTAATCTGACTCCGTTTAGGCATCGATATAATACTAATTTGTATAACTGACTATATGGGCTTCATGGTAGTGAAACTTCATTTGAAATGCCATATGTATTGAGTTGGTTATTTTATCCTGCTCTGCTTTACATCAACTAAGGCGATTGATACTTGTATTTTTGAATGACTTTTTTTTTTTTTTTTTTTTTTGTGAGGAGGACTAGCCCTGAGCTAACATCTGATGCCAATTCTCCCCTCTTTTCTTGAGGAAGACTGGCCCTGGGCTAACATCTGTGCCCATCTTCCTCCACTTTATATGGGACGCCACCACAGCATGGCTTAACAAGCGGTGCGTTGGAGCGCGCCTGGGATCCGAACCTGCGAACCCCGGACCACCGCGGAGCGCGTGCACTTAACCGCTGCACCACTGGGCTGCCCCTGCATGACATGTTGGATGTCATACTTCTTAAGTTTTTTATTTGTGGTAGACGATTCTTAATACTTATCTTCCTTTTGCTGAATGTTTCTAATTAAATTTTAGAAAGTTCTTTAACTTATACAATCAAATATGCAGCAATTATACATTATAAAGCAATCTTTGTATATAATTACACAAAAGGGGCTATGGTTAATTGAATAAAAATAAAATAAATTTCTTAATATTTCTTATTTAACCATCTTAAATATGGAGAAAGAAGGAGAGCTAGGTATTGAAATACTCTTTTCTGGTGTGCATGACGTTGCCTATAAGATGTTTCTCTGACTCAGAGCTCTATAAAATAAATTAAAAAATTTGTTGAGACACTGACTCCAGAGAATGAAATGGAAAATATCTGTAGTTTGCTATGCATAAAATTAGCTAACATTTATTAAGCATTGATAACACCAGGGATTTTACATCTATTATTTTATCCTCACAAAGGCTTATAGGGTAGGTATTCTTCAGCATTTCCATTATACAACTGAAACTTAGAGAGCTTGAGCTTGGTAGATTCTCTGGTCATGTGTATCCAGGATCTAGAAAGTTAAGACAGAGGAAGATTCTACTGATGTGCCTTCAAATATAAACAACATTCCCGAATCTGGCTTCACTTGCCTTTTTTTTTTTTTTTTTTTTTGCTGAGGAAGATTCACCCTGAGCTAACATCTGTTGCCAATCTTCCTCCTTTTGCTTGAGGAAGATTTGCCCTGAGCTAACATTTGTGCCTGTCTTCCTCTATTTTTTTTGTGGGTTGCCACCACAGCATGGCCGCCAACAAGTGGTGTATGTCCACGCCTGGGAACTGAACCCAGGCTGCAGAAGCAGAGTGCACCGAACTTAACCACTAGGCCATGGGGCTGGCCCCACATTTGTCAATTTTTATTGTCATCTAACTTTCAAGTCTGTTTCTGAATTTTTTCACCTAAGCCATTTGATCTTTAAAAATATAATTTAAATCACATCAAACTCTAGCTTAAAAGCCTCCAATGGTTTTCCATTGAAATTAGAATGAAACCCATGTTTCTTAAGACATCTACAAGACTATGCAGCATCTCTCCTTACTACCTGTCTAACCTTGACATGCAGTATTCTCTTTCTTGCCACAATGGCCTTATTTTAAATGTATACAGCTCATTGCTATTTCAGGACCTTTGCAATTGCCATTCTCTCTTGCTAGAATGTTCTTACCCTGGACTTTTATAGCTGCTCACTGTTTTTCACCATTCACTTCTTTGTTGAAATATCATCTCCACAGAGAAGGTGTAAGACACCCATTCCTTACAATCTTAGGCAAAGTAGCCTCTCCCCCCTCCACTCCAATACTCTCTATCCATTATATAAATTTTTCTTTATAGTGCCTACCATGATTTAAAATTATCTTATGTATTTGTTCATATGTTTATCATTTGCCTTTTCCAGCTTTACCAAGCCAAGGATTTTATCTGTTTTGTTATTGACTCTCTCACCGTTACATAGAACAGAGTCTGACACACACAAAAAAAAGCATATTAAATGAATGGATAAAATTTGATGTGACACTAAATAAATATGTTCAGAAATATTTTAATTGTTGAACTCACATGGCCTTAATATTGCAAAGAACCTAAAAAGACTCACCTAGTTTAGAAAACTTTTTGAAATTAGAGGCCTTATGTCACATGTTCATTAAACCCATGTCTGAGCTCTTCCAGAAGTGGAGAATGCATTAACTTCCAATGTAAACCATACAGTGTAAATCTTGGAGTGGTCTGGCTGCCAGAAAATTCTTCCTCAGATTGAGTTGAAATGTATGTTCTTTTTTAGCCCATATCCATGGATGAGACTACCCACGGGGACCATGGAAGTCTTGAAGTCTCAACTATTTGATAAATAGTATAATATACATTGTGAATCTTATGTTCTACAGAATAAGACGTCATAAATACATTTAACTTATTTTTTATATGATGTCCTTTCATTATTTTTTATGTCCTTTCTGGACATCTCCCATTCTGACTATATGTCTTCTACATTGTGGGACATGGAATTTGGGGTCAATTTGGGGTCAACATGATTGTCTTGCAGCCTGCTGGTAAATGTTCAACAGCTGGCTCTCTGAGTATAGTTCTGACATGAATGTCGGTTGATATGTTGGTTTACTTTAATGAGTAAGATGAAAGTGAAACAACAAAGACCTAAGCCTTTGTTCTCTTCTCAATGGCATGAGGGAATTCTTTGCTGAATTGGATAATGGTTTTCCAACATTGGAAGTATATTCTTCAAATTTTTGAGTTATTCAGAATGTAATAGCTATAGACACAGACACACTTTTAAGTTTCATCACAATGCAACAGCTAGGGACAGGGCAAACTTTTAAATTTAATCTGCTTTATGAACACTTTCTCCTTCACTTTCTTAACTTTTAGACGATCCACAAAACACACAAAAAGCACTTGATTTTGTGTAGCATTTTCTGAATTCTGAGGTGTAAATAGTCCCGTTATGGTCAATATCAAGGTACCAATGTGACATTATTGAATGCAAAGTTGGGAAGAGATACACAGAGGTGCACCATTTATATAGTATTTCCGCAATAAAGATGTGACTGAAATAAATAACCCCAAGAGTATAGATAACGATAAATTTAATAAAATAATTAGGAAAAGATGAGCATTTATTACTTCTATTTTAATATGTTTATATAATTTAATTTTTAATAATGGCTCTGTTTAACAACTGGTTCACAAAATTCCTGCAAGTTACCAGTCAGATTTTGTGAACTCTTAGGAGCTGGCTCTAGCCCACCATTGTTGGCTGAACCAACGCCCATTCCAAAGCACTTGCTTCCTAGCCACTTTTTACCCAGGGGAGGCCATGTCACACAGTTCTGGTCCATGAGACACAAATAGAAGTCAACTGTGATGTTCCTGGGAGGGTTTTTGCTTTCTGGTAGTGGTGTCTGCTCTTTTTCTTTCCTTTTCCATCCTGGTGGAAAATTGATACAATTGCCGTAGCTGCAACAGCCTTGTTACTTCGAGTGGAGTATAAGTTCTTCCCAAAAACAGTGGCCAGACCATGTTGTACTCATGAACTAGCATCAGCAACCACCTACTCTAGACTTCTTGCCATGAGAAGAAATGTGTTCAATTATCGTGATTGGCTCTCTGTCATTTGAAGGAAAAAGCATTCCTAATGATACAGGACAAATCTATTACTCTAGGTGTTTTGGCCAGTCTTTACTTATTGTTCATGCAGAGTCTAGATATTGCATATTAATTTAGAAAGACAAAAATTGGGTTTGTTTTTTTGATAGCCTAATCCAAATTTTGAATGACTGGACTGGCCAAGGTTTGTTCATTTGTTTGTTTGTTTGTTTCAGTCTATCTGACCACTTATTCTGGATATGCATTGTGTTCTGGTATATGTTGAGGCTGTATGCAAAGATGTCTCTTTCTCACACTCACTCTTATTTCAGCTGCTTTGTAGGATACACGAACCATGTAGGCCAAGCTATTTTGAGAAGAGCTTTCCTCAAATTCTAGCTTATCATCAGAGACAGATATTTCAATAAATATAGCCAAATTATAAATTTCTCCAAAAAATCTGATCATTCACAGCAGCATAGGACTAAGATATTACAATGCTAGAGAAAGATTGAAAGTCTACATTGTATGGAATGCTGAAAGTAACAGAAAATATGCACCGTGCTGACCTCAGGACATAGAGCTGAGAGAATCCCGAAGACCTTGCTCTTTCAGGCTTGCTAGTTATCATGATACACTATGCTTTAACAAAATTGTTAAACTGTGGCTTGTTTTATGGCAGTACTTAGATCATGACATAGGTCTGTATTGGTTATTTTTTGTAGCATTCATTGAGGTCCTACAAAAAAGGGGCAAACTTATGCTGAAGGTAAAGAGAGCTAAACTTTATATTTGAAAGAAGAAAGTGAACAAATTATGACTTTGTTAAATGCTAGGAGACACTTTATGCCAAAAAGACTGAAATTATTTGGAAATTTTAACAGATAGAAAAGCCTAAAATTTTATACCTCAAACCAGAGTTAATGTGATCAGAGTCAGAGTTGGGAGAGTGAGCAGGAGACAGGTTTGGACATAAGTAAGCCACGTGTTAATTCCCTTTACCGGAGCCCACCTACAAGCACTCCTATTAAAGCCATCTCTGGCTGAAGAAGGCTTCTCTCATTGTGAAAATGTAATTGATGCAAAGCAAGGTGCAGGGAACAGATAATCATTCTCTTCCCACTCAGATATTAGAGTCTTCTTCAATACAGGTGCCGTAAACTGATGCCACAGGTGAAGAAGCCCAATGCCAAGAGTCAGATATTCCTAGACTCAAGGTGAGTCTCTGGGCAATGTATCTGGCTGTGGAAATGAGGAGAAGAAAATATACTAGGATTGTAACTGGGTATTTTAAGAGAACTTCTGATAAAGGCAGTCAAAGCCTGGTTGTAAATTTGCTATGACTGTTCAAATCCTAAGGCAATATCCAGACCCCCAAAATTTATACCACAGGAGGAGGATTGATAAAGCTGTACATCCCTCAAAAGGATAAGCCTCTATATTGCCAATCACAGGTCTGGCCGTATCAGACAGTGAACAAGAGAGATACTCCCAGAGGGCTAGACCATAGCTCCTGCCCCTGCTGGGCTATCATGGCCCAACAAACTATTGTAATGTGCCAGAAGAATGACTATTTTGTCTTTCTTCCCATCTCCCATTTTCCAAATGGATGCTGTCATAATATTTATTCTAATCTCTCCAATGTTGTATGTTATATGGGTTTGATATAGATAATTAGTCTTTTATCCACAGATTGCTGGACCACGAATCTGGATTCTATGATTCAAGGATTGGATAACTGTTCATGTTGACATGCAACCAGGAAAACAACAGGTAGAGATACTTAAGCACGCAGAAGTGAGAGAATACAGAATCTTTGAGATCTTCTCTTTGGAAAATAAAGGCTCCGGGATAATAAATCCAGTCAACCAAAAGATAAATCAAAATATAAAGAACTCAAAGAAGTTGTGTTGAAAGTGAGGACTTGTCTGAGCATTGAAATGCTTAAATAAAGGATAAACATATGAACAAAGGTGAGAAGTCATATAAAAGTTGTAAACCCACATAGAAAAAAATGATAACATAAAAATAAAGTGGGAATGGGGATAATACAAATCTGAGGAAATCTGAGACTAATTTCCTCACTCTTTAGAGCAGAGCATTAAAAGCACTGTTATTACATACTTAATGTATCCAACATCTTAATATTTTAAATAATCTTTCCTTGTAACTTTGGAAGAATCTCGTAGTGTCTAACGTCTGTTATGTTGAAGAAACATAATATTCTATTATAAATATATAGATCACTTTCTTCATTCATTCATCTGTTGTTGATGGATATTTATGTTGTTTCCATGTCTCAGCTATTGCAAATAATGCTGCAGTGGACATAGAGATGCAGACATAACTAAGCATATTTTTATCATCACAGTATATAAGAATACGAATAGAGAAAGACAAATATAATCTCACTTACATATAAAATCTTTAAAAAAAAAACTCATAGAAACAGAGAACAAATTGGTGATTGCCAGGGGTGGGAGGTGGGGGTGGGAAAAATGGGTGAACGTGGTCAGAAGGTACAAACTTCCGGTTATAAGATGAATACATTCTGAGGATGTAATGTACAGGATGGTACCTATAGCCAAAATACCGTATTGTATATTTGAAAGTTGCTAAGAGAGTAGGTTTTAAAAGTTCTCGTCGCACACACACAAACACAAAAATTGTAACTATATGAGATGATGTATATTTTAACTACTCTTATTGTGGTGATCAGTTTGCAATATATACATATATAAAATCACTATGCTGTATATCTTAAAAGTACACAATGTTATATGTTAATTATATCTCAATAAAGTTCGAAAAAACACTTAAAATATCCTCAGTTAGACACTTGTGTAATTTATATTGTTAGCACATAATATAGAATTGGGATTTAACCCTGGGGAAGAAATAAATTACTGAATAATTTTGAGTAGAGAGTGATCGTTCTGGCAGCAGCAGGGGGAGAAAATTGTCGTTTGGTGAGAGAGAATGCGGGAGGCAAACTGGGTGATAGTTATGGGGGTTTTAGACATGAGGGTGGTGAGACAGGTATACCTTGAAGGAAGAACCCACAGCTACCCATTCTAAAGGAGAGAGAGAAGAATCAAAAACGGATGCTTGTGTTTTTTTTTTCTGATTTTCCTGAGAAACTATGTGCTTTTTACTGAGATATTAATAATGATAATATTTATGAAGCATTTAATACATATATTAGCTTGTTTGAATCTCACATTAACTCTATAGGCTAGTATTTTTATTATTCCCATTTCCCAGATAGAAAACTTAGGAACAGCGGGGTAAACAGCTAGCCACTAGAGCATATGACAAGTAGTAACTAGCACAGCCAGAATTTGAGCATCTGTAATCTCTTAACCACCATGCTTTTAAACAGAACTGTGTGGAAGAGAAGACTGGAAATAAAAGTTCAGGTTTCATGGTAACACTGATATGGCTATTAAACACGAGAGAGTTATAAAGGAATTAATTAGGAAATATTTAGATATTCCCATTTGGTATAGGCGATTTGTAGCAGAATGGCATTATGTGTAACTTCTTTGGCCTCCCTTTGCCTACCATTTTGGAGCTTCCAACTGCCTCCAACACTTGGCAATCAACGTGCATTTTCTTTACCGTAGTGAAAAAACTGTGAATAAGAAATGCGTTATCTCAGGCCATATCACTCTCAAGAAAAGGGCAGATTCCTTCATGTTTCGGATCTTTGTGTCATGGTTTGGTTATATCAACAATTATAATGCATATCTTTACATAGCACTTTATTTAGCTTTACAAAGCACATTCTTATACTTTGTATCATTTCTAATTCTCACATTAACTCTACAATGTATATAGTGCAGGTATGATGATTCTCATTTCAGAAGTGATCCTACTTATCCTCAAATAGGTTGTGACTTGCCCAATATTAAACTAATAATCAGCTGCAAAGATGAGATTGTAATTACAGTTTCTTTAGTTCATATTGTTGCCTTTTCCAAGGGTTTAGACACAACATTAGCATTTAGAGTTATGTCTGAATCTTTTATGTCCAGGTGGTAGCACCATGACTCAATATAATTTAAAAGTGCGATAGGGTGTCTTAACACATACTTCCGTATAGTTTAAGGACACACTTGATGATTGATTGAGTTTGTGGTTGGTTTTGGTTGTATAAGGGATATCTACACTTGATCCTCAGTCAAAAGATTCTAAGCAGGGAGAAATGGCCAAGTGTTTGGAAGCACTAGGCATATGTACGTGGTTTAATTCCAAACCTCATGAAACTCTCATCCCTGGTGAAGTGAGCTAGACTATGGCAAGCATTGAACTTACTTTTTCCTTCTTTGGTTTTAAGCCAATGGTTCACACAGTTTCTTCCCACTAATGCATCATGTCCTTACTCATGGCATTTCCGTGGCCATATTCAGATTTTAAAGGTCACTCACTGTGGTACAGGACAATCTTGCTCCAATTTTTAAGCCTATTTCCTCTTTTGATAAACTTAAACACTCAGCCTTTCTAACAAACGATACTCCCGCCCCTCGGACCCTGGAAATTATGAAAAGAGCCACCACTAACTCTCCCACTGGAAATCACTGACCTGTACTACATGCAGCCTTTTTCTGCACCTGGGCTCACTACGTATTCCTATCTCTTAACATATCATGGCAATGATGAGAAGAGGCAGGGGACGACAGTCTAAAGGAGAAAAGAGGTAAGTGAAATAATCTTCTTTCTCCAAAGCCTACAGAAGGGATGACTTAACCCACTCATCCCACCTATAATCATCCCCGCAATGAGGATCTTTCCCCAGACACAGGCAGCCCTGCTCTCCTTGCCCACCTGTTACAGGGAAATGAGCAAGTCAAAAGAGATCTTAACACTCTTGAAGCAGAATACAAAAATCAAGGATATAAAGAGAAAGCAGCCTATACAGAGAAAAGTACATTTAATGCTGAGTTAACAAGTGAAAACTGCACACCTTGGTTCCTTGGCATCAAGCCATGTCCTTGACCCAGATGATAACTTATTCTCCTTGGGGTTGGAGAAGATTGGAACAAGAAAGTAGTGAGATTAAGAGTGGTAAAAATAAAGGCATCTCAAAACAATGTTCACTTTGCTTTTTAATTTTAAAATGTTAAGCTTTTAAATGGTTAAAAAAAATGAGTTGTAAACATGTATTGCTCTATTGCTTACATCTTTCCTTGGGGCACATTCTGTTCTTCGTTTCACTTACTTGTTCTCTGGTCTGCAGTTTTGAACAGCAATTCACTGCAGAGATCCCTGGGTTAAGTAGTAAGGGAAATCACTCTGGTTTAAGCATGTTAAGTTTGGATGAGGGCACAGAATTCTAGAAGAAATTGAAACTTACAATTGTGCTTAATTGGCTTTAACCCTTCAACATATTGTGGAGAAGTACATTGGGTAATAATATGTACTGTTGCACTGTGCAGATGTTAAAATGTAAAATCCTTTAAAGGCAAACAGCACTTGTCACTCCATCAACTATTCAAATTGTCAGAGATGTATCAGCCAACCCTAACTACCCTTGCAGGCAATCTGGAGCCAGCCTGCTGTTTAATAACCAGCATTTAACAAGAAATAACGTGTAGATGTGGTGTGTGGTTTAAAACATTGTGTTAAGCATCATTAAAACTCAGTCTCCTAAGAGCCTTATTAAAAGAGTCCTTTCCTTCCCATAATAAAACATTTCTCTGTGACTGTTTCGTTCTAGCTGCTAACAATACAAACAAAATGCCTCTTAATTTAGCATCCCACTAGAGGGCCATTGTGATTGTAGAACTGTAAAGGCAGGGAGAAAAAAACAACCCTAAATTACCCGTCCCAAATCCCACCTAATCAGTGAAACTGAAGCGCTAGGAGCCTTTGATTTTAAGATTTAGTTTTACAGGTTTTTTTTTTCTTTCTTCCCTTATACTCTATGTGTGGTTATTATTTGAGGCTGTGCCTTTGTTCAGGACTGGAAGGAAAGGTTGCTGATGACTTAGAAATGGGCCCTGCTTCATGGAGTCAGCCATCTGCAGTCACTGGATGGGCTGACACAGTTCTCAAGACAATACATACATGAAACTTCTGTAAGAATCCGTGTGCTCTTGATGCTACTATTTATTTGAAAAGAAAAGAAAATTTACTTACCCTGCAATTAGTCTGAAGTCCTCCCATCCTGTTATTACAAGAGAAAATACATGCATAATTGTGTCAATTAATAGAGATAATCATTCAAATCTTCTATGACAGAAACACAGAAGAATTCAATTCTGTTTCAGATCTTCCTCCATGGAAAATGTGTATGCCAATTTCCTCTGTACAACTATCCCCACGGCTTCATAGACAGTTACAGAGGGAAGAAAATTGACAAGTTACAATAATATTTTGATAGAAGATGCTAACAAATTAGATTTAGGAAGATATCATTCTAATATTTTTGTCTATTGAATAGCTCTTGTAACTTGCAGTATTTAAAGTAACTCCAGTGGAAGTATATAGGATTCTAAGTGGCCAGTTGATTGAAATTGACTTTTGCTTTCTTTTGAAATGACTACTAAGGAAGGAGAAATTGTTTTATCTCATTTTTAGTTAACTTACCTACAAGATTGAGACAAGACACTAAGCATGTTACTTTTATTTTCACTCATGTTGTTTATCCAAATGCTGGAGGAAGAAGTATTTCTACCCCAGATTCCCTAAATTTTCCTGAAACATAATCTCTCTCTCCAAGGTTTGTAAAAGTTCATGGTATTTGTCACTAAAATATATTGAAGTTCAAGAATATAATATTGAGATTCAACAAAACATATTCATCGCACTTTTTAGTCAATGGAGGATGATTTACTTTTAATATATACTTGAGTAGTTGGAAATATTTGATATTCCTTGCAATCATCAAAATTGTCTCTAGCTGGGATATGTAGCTGGTTTGTATACTGTTTTAGTAATATGAGCCAAAAATATTATTCTGATTATTAGTTAGTAGGCCAGACAAACTAATGAGATTACTCATATTGTAGGTTTTCTCCAGTAACATTTATGTTGAACCATATGAAACTGCCATTTCACAGTTCAAAAATGGACAACAATTGGCAGTTTCATATGATTCAGTTGTCTCCTTCTGAGTAAAGTAAATTACAAATTCATTTAATACCAGTTGCTCTGAATATAAAGATCAAGTTTCAAACAGTCTTTCTTCATGAAAGGATGACTCCAACACATACGTATTGCTATAATATGTTCTTCGTAAAAACTCAAAGGAAGGGATCCATAAAAGCTCTATCAATGAGTCAAACATTTCTTTAAACCAGTTCAATTAGAAAGTACATGTTGATGGTGAAGAAGAAGAGAGATGAGAGATTGAATTATTTACTCTTGAGGGTGACATGTCAAGAAGACCCAGTGTCCATTGGAGGAGAATGTTATATTTTCACTCTCTATCTTATCTCTGAATAGGTAGTACTGTGAATTCACTACCTTTTCACCACATTAAAATTCACTCGAGCTACCAAGTGATTCCCAAGAGACCCTCTGGGGACAGAGCCGTTAGCAAAGTGCACAGTATAATTAGAGTGTAGACTGTGAAATCCATTCACACCAGTATGATATGAGATATTATCTGCACCCAACGTGATTTTCTCTTGTAATCTTTCCATATCATGTTCCTATGTGGCATTTTCATTGTATACACTTCCTCTTCTCAGGCACTATGTGTTTTAGCAATTTAGAGAAGTTACACAATATTCTCTCTCAGTAGAAAATATATCATCTAAAGTTAGCCCATAAGAAAGGTCTTATGGGGGCCGGCCCCATGGCTTAGCGGTTAAGTGCGCGCGCTCCGCTGCTGGTGGCCGGGGTTCGGATCCTGGGCGTGCACCGACGCACTGCTTCTCCAGCCATGCTGAGGCCGTGTCCCACATACAGCAACTAGAAGGACGTGCAGCTATGACATACAACTATCTACTGGGGCTTTGGGGGAAAAAATAAATAAATAAAATTCTAAAAAAAAAAAAGGTCTTATGCAATTCACAGATTTAATATAAATTAGATTATTATGTTTTAACTCTTATAAATAAAATTTCACATAGACATTACAATAATTTTTCAGAAGTGGAGAAGCTCACAATATAACTTGCTATACTATCAAGTATTGATGCGCAATAAAAAGGACATCTATGCTAAAATGTAAATTTCCGTTCATTTAAAACCAATTTTTTGAAAGCCTACTCACAGTCTATACTAGGCATTATAAATCCAAAAATGCAAAGATATAGACTTTGCCCTCAAATTATTTATTGCGTGATGAGTGGACTGAAAAACAAACAAAAGAACCAACAAGAAGTGCAAAGGTCAGTGGGACCACAAGAAATGTACCTTTGTTTACCCAGAAAATGCTTTTTGCTTGTTGAGACTTGAAGACTGGGAAGATGTCTTTCAGCTGGAAGAGGCAACATGAATAACAAACACTCAATTACAGAGTTTTGAAGAAGCTTGCTAATGTTTGGGTAAATAGTGAGGTCTAGAATATACAGAGCAGTGCATGCTGTGCAAAGGAATATAAGTTTCACCGTCTCTGGGAATGGAAGGCAACTGAAGAATTTTGAGCAGATGAGTAACACGATGAGTTTGTGTCATTGATCTCTCTGATGGCAGTGTTGATAGGTAGATTGAACAGGAGTGAGGCCGAGGGATGAGGTGTGACTCTGATAGCCTAGTAGAGAGATGGTAAATGTCCAAACCAGTGCACCTAAAGTCTGATGAAGGTAAGAGGATAAATAAGAGAGACATTAGGTGAATAGAGTTAGTTGGATTTAATAACTGATTGAATATAAAATGCAAGAAGGATAGGAAAAAAAGATTAGGATGGTGTCTGGCTTCAGCCTCATGTTTGTTTCCATTATCGTCTATATCCTGAAAACCACCTAATATATTTCCAGAGCCCATCCTTCTAAATTCTCCATTTTTGTCTCTAATATCTGCTTTAAAATCATCATGACCCATTGCTCTCTTGCTCCCAGAGATGCTCCCCTTTTATAGTACCTTACCTCAACACATGTCACCATCATCTATTTACCTATTAACTCAAGCTGTAAAACTGCTTGTCAAGCTTACATTTCATTCTTCTTCACTCCTCACATCCAATAAATTACCTAGTCCCATTGATTTTCCTTATAAATATTTTCTCAAATCTCTCCACTACTCTTCATTCCCACTGCCATGAGTTTCCACAACCAATTTATGCCACAAGTGTAAGCTACCAAAGTTTCTTCTCTTCCACTGAATTACCATTTTAATTTTTTCCCCAACCCCTTCTCCCTTGCTCTCCAATTCACACTTCACTCTGAAGCCAAGTGATCTTTCAGAAACATAATGAGATGTATCCAAAATCCTTAACATTGGCTATTCAACTTTGTTCTCTGCCATTATCTCAAGCCAAATCTCACACCGTTTGCTACCTCCTCCATACATACAACTTCTATGACTCAGCTATGTTGGCGTCTCTGTTTTGCTTCAGTAAATTCATATATATTTTTCTCTTTCTGAAATGTTCCTTCTTTTCTCTCACCTCTTAACATGAGTAACTCTTATTCATGTTTCTTAAGGCAGCTTAGGTATTACTTCCTCCAGACCAGGATAAGAACTTAGTAATAGGTTTACATAAGGCTCTAAATCATTTTGTTGTATCGGTGAATAAATACTCTTAATAAGGAATAATACAAGAGTATAAAATTGGAGTATAATGTTTCAGATGGGGATGGTCATAGGTGAAGGGATAAAATTAAACGGAGGAAAGGTTAATTAGGATTTAAGAGGTAAGGGATCTGTTGGGTTAGTTGGTTACATGGGTCAGATACAACAAAATTAAAGGCCTTCAAGATAACAGCAAGCTTTGGAGTGGCGCAAGCATTGGGGTGGTGAACAATATGGTTAACTAGGTATTTAAGTCAGTAAAGAATGTGTTCAATAGAGAGTGGCAAAGGCTGATTGTAAGAACATTAAAGAAGAAGTAACTTTTGAAGAACAGTGTGGTGCAATGACCTGGAAACAGCAATGGGATCCTAGTAGAATGAAAGTATGGTTATTGGCTTTGTGGAATTTATTTAATATGGGAAAATATCAGGGAGCTGGATGTATGGATTAATGTGGGGATGAAAGCAATAGACAAGAAAGATATGAAGGATGGTTATTCTTGGGGAGTGGCAATGGATGACAGTAGAAGAAACAGAATTTCTCATTTTGAAGTTCATGAACAGAATTTAGATTAAAATTATTCTGATGAAAAAACTGGCACAGCCTCTAAGTGGTTGGGGAGGTAATACTTATATCCTGCTGTTGAATCTCAATTGCATTGGAAAAATAAAAGTTAAATAGGTCTCTATGTCTAAAAAGTAGGGCATAAGACAGGTGGGGTTGAATATCACTTGGACCAGGAGTCCACAAACTATAGCCTGCGGGCTGAATCTGGCCCTATAGATGTTTTTGTATGAACCCTAAGCTAAGAAAGGTGTTACATTTTTGTACAGTTGAAAAATATCAGAAGAAGAATAGCATTTATATTGACTGCATTATAATATGCCATGCACTGTTCTAAATCTTTGCATTTGTTAGCTCATGTAATATTTATAACAACTCTGTGAAGTAGGTACTATAATTTATTTTTAGATGTGGAAATTGAAACTTTGAGATAGGTTAAATAAGTAATCAAAGATAATACAACCAATGAGTAGTTCAACTGGAATTGAAACTCAGAGTCTCACCATAGAACCTGTGTTTTAACTTGCTTTCCCATATGAAAAGTTACCCAACACTATGAGGGCAGTCTGCAAACAAGAGAGATGCAGGAAACACGTTCTGCTGCAGTCCCAGGGTGAATTTCAGAGAAGCAAGGAAAGACTTTGTAGGAGAATGAAACTGTTTTCACCATCATGATAGAGAATTAACTTAGAATCCTAATTAATCAAAATGTTTCCCCTCTCCAAGAAAGAATTCCATTCTCCTCATTAGCAGAGTTTTGTTACAAAAATTATGCTCAATTATTGTTGTTATTATTATTATTATCATCATCATTATTATTATAGTATTTTGAATTACATCAATTGAAAATTTGTGGAAGTTTGTTTTTCTCTCTTGTTTTATAAGTACCTTGATTTTGTCTCTTCCCTTCAAAACCTAATGTATTCACTATCATCTGGCCCTTTACAGAAAAAGTTTAACAACTTCTGACTTAAAGTAATAATCTGCAAGTTATTCAATCTCAACTGAAAAATGGGATAAACCTGGAATATATAAGACCATGTTTACCATCAACATCAGAAAGGATCAATCGAATGTTTTTACATCATATCATACTTAGACTTCTCTAACCAGTCTTTGATCCATTTTTCTATAACTCCTAGTTTCTCACTAACTCGAGGAACCAAACAAGAACATCTCCCAGAGCAGGGAGTTTGCTTTCTCTGTAGGGTATTTTGCCAATGGGAAGTACATCTGTTCTTGATTTTGAGGTTTCTTTGTTAGCTTGTTCCTCCCTCAAAGCCAATATCAATTGTCCCCTGTGCATATATTCACTTCATTTCTGCCAAATTTTACCAGATGTTAGTTGTGTTACTGAGAAAGGAAGATGGACAAAATCCAAAATCCCAGATCAGCTGTCTCCTGCCAGTGCTCACCTTAATTCCTAGGGGATACATATATACAGCAAATTCCTTGTGTAAAGCATCCCACATTGACAATTTCAGTGTCAATCAAATTTTATCCCGGGGTGTACATGCTGTTATATTTGCATATAATAAGGAGGCTTAACATAATATCTTTATTGTTTCCAAAACCAAGATTATAATATTATATTATTCTTAATTAAATTTTTAGTTTTTTTATATATCTATATGTCTAAGAGAAAATGAGCTCGATGTTAGTGATGTAAGTGGTAAATGCCATCAAACCTAGACAATTAATTCCTAGTCCAAAAGAGTCAGAATGCCTAGCAGAGAAAGTTGTGTAGAGCCCATCAGCTTGAGAGGACCAGTTAACGGACAGAGGCAAGCTCCCAGGAGAGAAGCAGGAAAATAAATTTCCTGAAATAGCTCCACTTTCTTCCCCAAATCACTTTCCAGAAATCTCCATTGCCTGACCCCATAACCAGAGGGCATCAAGTGAAAAGTAGGGTAGGAAAGAGTGGGGATTAAATTTGGAGGGACCAAGAGAAGATATTCCTCGTTACTTCCCTTTCCATATGCAGTCAATAAATACTCGCCAGTGTTTATTTTCCTGTACTTATAGTAGACCTGGATGTACTACAGTAAATGAAGCTCATTCATGGTCTAGTCAAGGGGTCATTCTGGTGGGTAGTGTATGGAATGAGTTAGACCAAGGAGCATTAGTACCAATGGGTACTAAACATATGTAGATTAAATAAACAGTTAAGAATCACAAATGAAGCATTGTTCTCTTTTGTTTTTATTTTCACAACAGGTGGTTGAATGAAAAACTCCAATAAACTCAGAATACTGATTTAATAATGGAATATTATCCGTAAAGCTCATTTAGAATATGTAATTAGATTTCATCCTTGATTATACGTGCAAATACCTCCTAGGAAAATAATGGCTTAATTTTGGTTCAATAGTCATTTCAAGACGTTGAACCTCTAAATTTTTGTGTTATGATAGTCTATGAAAGCAATATGCATTTATAAGTTGAAAATTATCCAGTCTTAAGTTGTTTCTAGGAAAATAAATAATCCTGCCATTGGAGAGACAGAGAGTTCCTATAGAAAACCTATTACACTGAGGTATAACTCAAGAGAAACCAGTAATCATCAATTTCTGGTATGTATTAAAGTTAATGTGATAAATTTGATACCTCAAATACTACCACTAAAACTGCCATATCAATAACAATAACAACAATAATAATACCCTATAAAAATATAAAGAGCCTATTCGGAGAAAAAAAATCTATCTTTTGTTGCTGTTATAGCAGGTTTCAGATTCTTAAGAGAAAAGACTTAAGTTGAAATTCACTTCAGTTTGCCTTTTGTCTCAAGGATCATTCTGTTAGACTAGAGGCCAGTAATTAATTTAATATTCACTTTCTTATTTTCAGGATTTTATCATTTTAATACTAGCTCAAGACAATATTGACATAAGGGAAGCCATATTGTAGAAAAGAAACCATGCTTTAATTTTGAATGATCTCTGGTTAACTAACCCAGCTGGATATGCACCCTCCAAGAGATCTACTTGCTTCGTAGATTTTATGACTCCTGCTTGTGCCTTCTAGCTGCGATAAGTTGATAACTTTGTTCTTTTGAGTTCGTTAGGAATGTGATGACCCCCAGACAGAGAGTCTATGCTGATAGCCATCATCAATGACAACTGAAAGATCTGGAGTGGCCATTCTCAGTCTGTAACACCAGAAGGTCAACATTTCTAACCCATTCCCCACAACCCACTGACCTATATAACTGCTTCAAGATTCTATTCCCTCTTAAGATGGTTCTTTAGGACGCTAGTCCACCATCTTCTGATTTGCTATCTTATTGTTTTAATAAATTCCCTTTCTATGCCACGGTCTTGCCTCTTGACGGAGTTTTTGTCTTGTGGCAAGCAGATCATGTCCTTTGCACAGTAACAATGTCCCTGAGATTATGTAGTCTCTCCATAATGAGATCAAATGAGAGACTCTTATATCCTGCTTGTGGTCGACTAAAATTCCCATAAATATTTTCCATGAATTTATTGTAGCTAAAGCTCTCTTAAATGTATTTCTTTTTAAAAAATCCTCAAATTCAGGTACATTGAATATCAATATAACTATGTTACATTGATTTGTTTTTGTTTTGTTTTGAGTCATTTGTTCTAGTTTATAATATACTTTATTCACATTAATTCTACCATCTGGCATATTAGCTATTCTTACTCTTTGTGTTCAGATCACAATTTTTATGATGATAGACTCAATATAGAAAGCCTGTGGTGTATCAGTAGAGACATTCCTACAGGCTGACAGAGATTAATTAAGCAGCATCAGCTCCGAATTTATCTAACTGCATGGTTTTGAGCCTTTTTATTTTTTTAATTGTCTGCAATGCATACCCTTAAATATTTATGGAGCCCTGACTACGTGAAAGAAACTGGCCAGGAGATGGGAATACAAAACGAATATGCCATGATCTCTACCTCACACGCTAGCCGGGAAAAGTGCCACATTTGCAACTTATTATGGTTGATGTGGTAAGAAATATAGAAAGCTGCATAGAAATGATGATGCCTAGAAGGTTCAATAGGAAAAGTACATGGACCGTTTAGGGGCCCAAGGTGTATGAATAACTTTTCTTGTTGATTACTGTGTGTCAGGAATTGTTCTGAATGCTTCATATGTTAGCTCATTTAATCCTCACAACATTACATGACCCTTGGGGATGCCTCTCAAGGTCACATATTTAGCAATCGGTAGAGTCTGGATTTGAATACTGTTATATACTCGCTAGAGCCTGTGTTCTTTGGGCCCAAATTTGAATACCTATAAATACCAAATGAAGAGTGATGAACTTATGCTTGCTAGCAATATAGAAGTATCAAAAGGTGATGTAAGAGGGAAAATAACTAGTGTGGTTGCATATTTAAGAAAGATGATTCTAGAGTCAGTTTGAAAAGTGGGATGGATTAGGACATTGAAGAAAACTGGAAAAATGGAGTTTTTGACTTCTGAATTGAAGGGAGGAGGGACTGATCTGGGCGAGGTTTTACCCAGATCAGTTCTACCCCACACCTGTCACTCCACTTATAAACGAGGTCACAGAAACTCCTAAAAATGCATTCTCTCTGTTCACCTCTTACCCCAGGGAATCTCCTCCAGTTGCTACCCACGAAGGCCGCTTGCTCGGCACTGTTTTGGCAGACCTGCCACTTTTGATTTTAGGCTTGCTCACAACAACTTGCACTGTTTCTTAATATCTTGGACTTTACTCTCCTAAAATACAGATTTGATTTCCTAAAGTCATAGCTCATCCTTTCCCGCTTTTGCAACAGCTTTATTTCCTGGGAATCCTAATCTAAGTCTGAACTTGGCCAGGACACTTGAAACAGAGTGGAAGGGATGTTTCAATAAGAAACTGAGCCTCAGAGTAGGTTTTGAGGCATCTCTCTTTCCCTGCCCACCTCTTACATGTCTCAAAGTCCAGTGAGTTTTACTTCTACAAAATATATTGAAAGATCTAGGTCATTACCACTTGGGCTTATCAAGGAATAATGTAGTCCTCTCTTATGCCTATTGTAAACATCGCCTATAAATTTTCCATGAGGTTTGCCTCTGTGGCAAATTTGCAATCTCTCATGGAGTGGGAGTAGTTAATAATGTATCGACTATTCTACTTGTACATATTCATATGCATGAGATTGGATGTGCCAATGTATATATTGTGACTAAACGCCTCATCCTGGCTAGCAGGCATCACACAGAGAGCACAATAGATTAATTCATTGTGATTTTTTTTAAATTATATGCATTCTTAATATGAATTATTTTTTTAATTAACACCTTCTGCCTTAACAGGGGATGTTAGATATGGAAGCATCTGTTGAGCCCAGCCTACTGATGTCAAATGCAAGATTTCTGAAATTTAAACATTTGCACAGATATATGAACACATATTCAACAGTTATAATCAGCATTGCTCTCATTTAACTGAATGGTTTTGTGGATAAAAGTGTAAAAAGAATCACACTTCATGATGAGATAAGCCCTCCTTCTGTGTAAGTGTTATCTTTAGCTCCACTGTGTCATAAATAATTATTCTGGTCACTACAATAATGCAGTTTGTTACACAGTTGGATTAACCAGAGACACTAGCATTAATTTGAGAAAGCTTTATGAGTAGTGATTTTGTAAAAGTAGCAAGAAAATTTAGCGGAGAAGTGGGAGGGAAGTCCTCTGTATACAAGCAGAAAGTTGGAATTTGGTATACTTGTCTCAGGATCTGTGATGCCCCTTCTAAGGTACATGTAGGAAAAAAACCAATTATAGTATAGAAAAAATGTAAATACAAAAGTATATTTGAGTGAGGTTAGGGTAAAATCAACTTAGTGTCCACGATTAGGAGTTTCCGTTTAGTTTGAAAGGTAAGTGGGAGTCAGTGTAGGAGTCAAAGTGAATGGATTGATTGTAGTATAGAAATCAGCATTGGAGGAGTTGACTATACTCCAACAGCTTTAGCCATAGTTCAATCATAGAGTGTTTAGGAGTGAAACCAAATATATGATGGCAAGAATCAAAAAGAAATGCATAGACACAAGACATATCTGGGGGAGAAAAGGTTAAAATAAATGAGTCACAATCCTTTGAAACTGTGAGCACTTTAATAGTATTAATATTAGAATAGATTTTAGGGAAGGAAAAAGATTTTGCAATTGAGAGTGAGGAAATAATTTCTGTATAGAAATATTAGGTTTTAGATATTGACGTGCAAGTAAAAATATTTCTAAAGGACCGAAAAGAAAAAAAAAATAAAAGGCCAAGTCTCCATCAGTAGAAACATTCAGAAAATCTGGATATTATTGGCTGACCAGCAGATGGATCAGATGCTGCAAATTTAGTTTTCCATCTGTGTAGCTTTTCCAGTTTTATTGTTAACATTGTCTCCTTTCAAGAGTTCCTGGTGTGTGTGTGTGTGTGTGTGTGTGTGTGCATACATGCACGCACACATATGCAATTTCTACCTTCTTGCTGCTCTTTGTTTTGTGGTGCTGAGCACCAACATTGGAAAGCAGGCAACAGCAGATTGAGTGCTAAATGAAAAGCGTAGAAATAAAAGTAGCAGACTCAATGATGTGCTGAGATCTGGAAGACCACAAGGTTAAGGGAAAAGAGCAACTGCTCTTTTCCAATATTTGCTTAAAAGTTGTAATGGAGTAAGATATAACTATTTGCCATATGATTAAGATAAAAAAAATAACCACTAATCTTAGAAAAATTGTTAGGCCCCAGTAACCACCCCATGACACCCTGCCCCCACTCAAAAGTCCTCCTGGGATAGTGAGAGCTGAGCCTAAAAGAAAAGCAGGCTCAGACTTTGCACACAGGAACATTCTCGGATGAATCATGACAATCTCAAGGAGCAAGTAGAAGCAGAGTGAGAAAATGAATAAATGACAAAGATTTCAGACGCTTACAAAAATACATATCTGAAATGTCTGTAGGTGAAAATACTATTTAAAAGAAATGCCAATTCTTGCTACTCAGATTTCAGCATAAATGCAATTTATTTTATATGTCAGACTAAAGGACCACAGGAGAAGAAGCAGAATTTTTAGAAGCGAGAGCGATAAAGAGAAGCTCAGTACCCAGCAATCTTGAGATTCCACAGTCTGTGAAAACATATTGTGAATTCTGGGGAACAATTTGACCCCTCATTAGAATGGAATAGAAACATTAACTCTAGAGAAAGGAGTTGTGCCCCTTTACTGAAAGCCCCAAATAAGAGGTAATAATCCAAGTTCATTATTTTTCTCTGTTTTAGTGCTGTTTTCTTTATCCTAATTCCATATTAAACAAAGTAATTCATGACAATTTAGAAAACTAATTTTCCTGTCTTCCATCCCGGACATTTTGTGATAATTATTCCTCCTTTAGAGAGCCCTCTGTTCTCTTATTCAGAGCATCCTTTCAGCTTCCTGTTTGAGGTTTTTTTGAGGACATTGACCTATGTTTTCTTGAACACATTTTTATTTTCACTTTGATCTTTTTTATTTGATTAATAATAATCCTGTGAAATGATTTCCTAAGTGAAAGCTGGACAGTCTCTGAGTGAGTCAGCTTCCAAGATGGTTAATGGGAAGTCCTTTTTTATGTCTACCCTTATTTTTATGTCTGCCCATTATTTCCCAGGCATAGGCTCTTTCCCTTCTTGGAAATTTCCCAGAGATCAGATCCTAGGTCTCATTTCAAACCCCCTCAGCCCCTCCCCAACTTGTCTGCCTTCCTTTTACTCTTAGAGAAACCCTCATTCTCCTTTCCAGTTTCCTTCAGAGAAACTCTCACTTTCATTTCTTCTCAAACTCAATTTGCCTCTAGTTCTTTCATGATGGTCTTGAAGGCTCATCAAACCCGGATCTGAATCATTAGCAATTGAAAACGACTTGCACTTTCTTTGAGAGTTTCAAAATTAAACTTCAGGAAGAGAGGAGAGCATTCTCCTTTCACTCTCCTACTATGACAAATAAAGAAAATAAAGCAGCAACCTTTCAATATTAGAACAATCCAAACATTCTAATCCTGCCACACATCAATAAAAAATGTTTCTTAAGTGATTAATGGATGTAACTGAAGGCTTATCCCTGATCACTTTCCACCACAGAGAGTGGAAAACCTTTCTTGCAGCTTGACATGGGCCTGTGACACAGTTCTGTCCTGAAGGGGAGGAAGTCATCTGATGGTGATGGTGGTGAGTAAAGGGTTTCTGGAATGTCTTTTTCTTTCTTTGTAAAATGATCAAATGAGAGTGAACATGGTTGTGATCGCTGGAGGTGCAGCATTCTCTCTGTGACCATGAAGCAGTAGGCACGCAGATGAAAAGCCATACACTGCGGATGGTGAAGCAAAAAGATGGAGGCCCTGGGTCATGGATGGCATGTCGGAGCAGTTGAACCACCACCAGCAACTGCTTGCCTTCTTACGTTTCTTTTTGTGTGAGAGAAATATCTTTGATTCATTATTTGTCTGGTTTTCTGTTACTTGCAATCAAAACTAATCCTGACATGCTTTTCAAAGCTTCATCCTCGTGAGGACGTGCCCTGGAGTCATTACCATAACCAAGCCAAGTGTGTTCCTTATAGAGGAGCACTCTTGTCCAATTTGTGGCTCTGACTCTCAACATCCCTTGGGGAGAAAAGCTTCTTTAACTTCAGTTGCATCTCTGCTTCAGACACAAATTTATAGTGTTGGAAAGAGGGAAAGGTACTGAACATTGTCATGGTGCTATCTTTTCCTCCACCCCACTTGAATAAAACGACGCTCTGCTTATGGCTAAAATCAATCAGGCAAATCGGCTTCTTTTGTCTCAATTACCCAGTTTAGGAAAAATGTTCTGACACATCTGAATCCTTCTTTTGTCCATATCGGGAGGTCCAGTGTTTTTATTATATTTATATGACATTTAATTAAATGTATCTGGAGTGGCAGTACGTTATTCAACAAGTCTCAAGGAGTGACGTAGACAAGTCCACCTCTTCTATTAGCAGAGGTTGAACTAATCATAGACCTCTTTCTATGTTTTGTCAATCCTAGACCTTTAACTTACCATCATAGGACTTGTAATTTCTTTTCCTTCCGCCATTAACTGTTTTACTCTCTTAGGTGTTCAGACTGTTGGCAGAAACTTTTCTTACAGGTTATCATTGCTCTCTTGTTTTAATTTATCTCCTTTCCCACTTTGATCCATTTTATGGATCAAAAGTCTCTCCCAATTTTTCTTCTCATTTAAAGCTTACTGACAACTTTCAAGTTACCCTCATCTTGAAAATATTCCTTCCTAATATTACAAGACCATCTATCAAGAAATATTTGCCAGACATAATACATATTACACATATTATAATTTGAGTTCAGGTTATTTATTTTAGATGGAATATGGCTGAAATTATCAACCATACACAGGATTTCATATATTTTTAGAATATTTAAACATCCAGTTCATCCAAATCTGAGTTTTGTGTCCTTAAAATTGCTCTACTTCTTTTTATGTTAATGTAGTGGTTTGGAGGTTAGAGAGAGGAAAGGAGGGATGATCACTACCGACCTCCCTCTGCCCTTGGAAAATCTGAGTCATTTCCGTGGAACTCCTGGTGTTCTTCTGGCTCAATAAGTTTTTGTAGAGACAGAACATTTCCTTGACTGTATATTCTCCATGGTAAAGAGTTTTAAAACTTAATTAACTTCCACAACGAACAGTCTGTTGGTAACATAAAATGGATAATTCATACAG
The DNA here is from genome assembly GCF_020826845.1 of Diceros bicornis minor. Lineage (NCBI taxonomy): Eukaryota > Metazoa > Chordata > Mammalia > Perissodactyla > Rhinocerotidae > Diceros > Diceros bicornis. The sequence goes on from NC_080750.1 coordinate 21,958,467, forward strand.
GTTGTTTATAGTTCCGAAGTAGTCAGAGCAAAGCAAAGTAGAGAACAGGTAGTACCTTTAAGGTCTAGATACAATATCCAACCAGTAACTATATAAATAATAATCATGAGGAGAGTTTATTTTTTTTCTCCAGAAAAAGAAGTTGTCACGTGGCACAGCGTGGGTTATTATATTAGGCTCCATGGGAAAACTTTACCATACTTGCTGACTGGGGTTTTGTGGGTCATGAGATCCATGTTCAAATCTCAGCTCTACAACTTGATGAACATACAACTTTGGGCAAGTCACCTCATCTTCCTGTTCCTCTTTCTGTGAAATGAGTGGTTAGCTAGAAATAATTTCCAAGGCCACTTCAAACTCTAACAATTTTATTCTAGTTCACAAACAGCCCAAATGTTCATAAAATATTCTGGAATTAACAGTACATGAGTAATCAGATTCTCAAGTGAACAAAATGAGTCATTTTTGGATATTTACACTAAACATTTAACAAGCATTTTATTCCTCTCAAAATGTGTATTTATTTTTAGTTTAAGCATTGAGGTGTAGATTTAAGTGTTGTTAGCACGAATGCTCTGGCCATTTTTATAAAAGAATGATACTCTTGGGAGATTAAAAATTCTAAGATACAAAAAAGACTGGGAAATGTAAACTATATTTTAGTGAACCAACTGATTTTGCAATTGTCAAATGCGTTTATATTCACATTCACAATAGATTTCATTAGAGATTCTTAGCATATTTTTACCATGTGATTAAAACCTTTATAATGTTTGAAGACATCTCTCCTAAAGGAACAAATGCAATAGAACAGATGCAGAAATCAAATAAGATAATGTATGTGAAAAAAATTTTAAATTATAAAGTGTTATGTTCCTACAAAGGAGTATTACAATTAGGTATGATACAGTTACTGAAATTGTGTAAATTGTTTTTAGATTATTAAAAAAGGTCAAAATGACCAATTTGATGTTACGTATTTCAGTAGCCTCAAATGAGACTTCCATGCTTCATAGCTGCTGATTTTACTAGCATATTGATCTGGGCTAAGGAATAGCAAAGCTGACCAATTTTTGTGGTGCAAGCTTTCGTGGGTTTTCTAGGCCACTTCTTAGTGGGGTGTTAGCCCTCTATATAAGATAATGAAATCCCTGTGCTAGCAAGAGTGTAATGGGTAGAAGTGGAAATTGAACTTGCTCTCTAAGGATAATGGAATGGGAATTTGAAGAATTACGGTAGGGGACAAAGGGGATAGCACTACCAAATTATAGTCATTTAGTTGGATCAGATTCACTAATGGCAAAGACTGAGTCCTCTGAAGAAAAGGCCCTCTTCAGCAATGTCAGGACAGAGGGCAATTGAGTCAGTTGAGAACCTGCTATCCATAGATTTATTAGCTTGTCCCATAAAGCCTGTAGACTGCCCATAGCAGCATCCTCTTCTCTCTAGGTGAATGTGTAAAGGAGCTCAGATGGTCTACTTGCGTATCTCTTTTGTGAAGACCAAGTCTTGAGAGTGCCAAGAAGAAAAGTCAGCATCCTGTTATTGAGTAGGTTTCGGACTCCTCTTTTGTGATGAGAAAAAAACATATCAGGGGTACAACTAATCGTTCCTTATGATGAGGACATAAGTACATTTCAATGCTCAGTGAATCAATGAACATACCAATCTAACAAATATTGAGTCCTAAAAAACATGCATAATTTATAGAGGAAAAATAAAACAAGTAAGGTATAATAATGAAATTATTATGAATATGTTTTATAGATGAGCTATTTTATTGCAAAAGTTATTTTGAATTCCTCTTCTAGTTACGTGTATAAAAAAATCTTTTACTGTATCTCTCAAAGAAGCAAGCTACTTGTTTTCACCCTTTCTGGTGCACCATTCCAGGCCTGGCTGAACATTTTTGGGATGTGGGCAGCAGCGTTTACACTGTCTGTATGGCTGAGGGGTTAGAATGCAAGGGATGACGAAAGGTAAGCTGTACTTGGTAAATTGCATTATTTTTTCTGTAATTCTGGCTGTATAATTATGTGCCCCAGGTCAGCCTGCTCCCTATGAACAGAGAGTGGAAATAAATTCAATGAGGAAATAGAAAAATCAGCATTAGAATACAGATCTCCCAGAGTTACACCCAATTGCTTGGTTCACTGAGCCACGTTGCTTCCGTGGTGGTTCTGAATCTGTCCGAGTGTCTTGCAGATATTTCAGAGATCTGCCAACCCAGCCTGTAAAGGTGGTTCATGTGGACATAATCTTACACTATCTGAACTTTCACTTTTTTTAAACCAGATAATTTTTACTAATGTAATGAACATCTGCTAAACACAAACTTAACAATTCCCTATAAAAACAAATCTCATGACGGAGACTGGAAAGGGATGGGTAAGATGTGACCTGTATCTGACTTGAAGGTTTATAGTCTGGTTTTCACTGGGACCATTGCTGATTTCCTTTGGCTAATGCAGACTTTTTGTGTGTCTGCGTTGGGAGTCAGTAGTCATCTTGATGTTGCTGTAAGAGGCTTCCATTAGAGAAATTATTAATAGAGAGATTAACCTAAGTCTGGGCTTGATATGCAAAATCCTTTCCAAATAAACAAATTTCAAAATGGAAATGACTGTTACCTTTGTTTTAAGTAACATCCAACCTTGACAATTTGTGGAGGACTAGGCGCTACTTAGTGGTGCTCCATTTTCTGTTGGTCAATGCCATTGACTTTATTTTTTTTTATTTTTGAAACTTTTAAAATTTTTTGTTTATTGCAGTAACATCGGTTTATAAAATTGTATAAATTTCAGGTGTACATCATTATACTTCTATTTCTGCATAGATTACATCATGTTCACCACCCAAATACTAATTACAACCCATCACCACACACATGTGCCGAATTATCCCTTTCGCCCTCCTCCCTCCCCCCTTTCCCTCTGGCAACCACCCATCTAATCTCTGCATTGACTTTAGAAAATATCTGAAAACAGAGATCTCAGTTCGTTGCAGCTTTTTTCCAATTTTCTCACAAAGTTCTCCATCTTTATTTCATTAAAACCAATTAGGCATATTGCACTGGCAGAGATTAATACTGCTAAATGTCAATGATGTGTCTGCTTTGAGAAAACTATTGAGCCAAAGAGTAAATAGCAATACAATAAAAAAGCCCTGACATCTACCTTGCAGGAAAGCAGAGAGCTGTAAGGTGGCAGGAAGAGTAAAGAAGGGGATAATAAGGGTTGATTGCTAAATTGAGTTTAGTAGTTTACATTCCCAGAAAATCAGCTGAATATACACACAGAAAACAAAGCAAACCAAGAAGAAAAGATGGAAGGTTATAGTTGGTGGGTACGATCTTTGACTTAAGTGGACGCTGTTGGCAATGCTCTCAAGAATGTGTTGAAAAGGAAATAGTGACTTTTCTTCTTCTTTATGGCTCAAAATGTCATTAATTAGCAGCATTCTTGAAATGTCTTGTTGTCCTCCAGGCATATGGATTGTGTTCATCTCTAAAGTCTAGTTTCTATAAGAAATCTCTCACTACGCGGCAAAACATCAGATATAACAGAAATACTTTTCTTAGTTGGAAACCAAGGTAACTGGCTGGATCAGTGACCAGCAAACTATGGCCACGAGACCAAATCTGGCCCACCACCTGTTTTTGTAAGGCCTTTGTGCTAAGAATCAGTTTTTTATCCTTTTTTAAATGCTGAAATAATTAAAAGTAGAATAATATTCTGTGACGTGTGAAAATTACATGAAACTCAAATTTCAGTGTCCATAAAGAAAGTTTTATTGGAATACAGCCATCTCTACAGTTTCTGTAAAGTCCACAGCTGCTTTTACACCACAACTATAATACCAGGGATGAGTAATTGCCAAAGGCACCATGTGGATTGCCAAGCCTGAAACATTTACTATCTGGCCCTTTACGGAAAAAGTCTGTGGACCCTTATGATAGACAATTATCTATCCCAAGAATAAGTTTGAGGCTTGATGTTTAATGTTGATTTTTTTTTCTTTCTATATTCATCAATTTTCGAACATAAGGAGAGGAAGAAAAGTGTGTAGGGGAATAAGAGGAAAGAAAATTGCAAAAGTTGAGTTTTATTTAAGAACTGAAAATTACTTTGTGTATTAATATTGGTCAAGGTTCTCCAGAGAAACAGAACCAAGGAAAGATCAATTGATCTCTCTATCATTTATCTATTAATCTATCTATCTATCTATCTATCAATCAAGAAGAGAGAGATTTATTTTAAGGAATTGCCTCAAATAATCATGGGGGCAAGAGTGTCTGAAATTTGCAGGCCAGGCCAGCAACCTAGAAATTCCGGCAAGAGCTGATGTTGCAGTTTTGAGAATGAAGACAGTCGGGAGGCAGAATGTCTTCATTTTCCTTTTCGGGGGACCTCAGTCTTTTGTCATCAACTGATTGAAAGAGGCCCACCCACAATATGGAGAGTGATCTGCTTTACTCAGTCTACTGATGTAAATGTTAAGCACACCTAAAAAATACCTCACAGCAATATACACACTGATGTTTGACCAAACAACTGGGCACCGTGGCCTAGCAATGTTGACATACAATTAACTATCACACTCTGGAATGATGTGAGGTCAGTGAGGTACTTATCAGGGACTCTGGTGAATAGCTTTTCTGTTTAAATAGAGGCAAATGGAATTGCTGTGCCTCATTTTCAAGTTGGAAAAACAGAAAGAAACTAAATTGTTTAAGGAAGGAAAGAAGGACAAAAATTTGGAAATGAATTTTAATTTATAATAGACCAATTAGTCAAGTCATGATTTCATAAACATAAGAGCATAAATAAGAACTTGGGAAACTTTAGCCGTCATTTTTCAGAACTGCACACACATTTGTCAAGACTGTGTTCCTGCATGTCCTTGGTTATCCCACACATATGCAATGATAAGAGATATAAAATTATCCTGGTGAATTAGTTTGCTAGGGCTGCCATAACAAAGTACCACAGACTGAGTGGCTTAAGCAATAGAAATTTATTTTATCAGAGTTGCAGAGTCTAGAAGTCCCAGATCAAGGTGTCCACAGGATTGGCTTCATCTGAGATCTCCCTCTTCGGCTCACAGATGGCGGTGTTCTTTCTCACTGTGTCTTCACATGGTCATCCCTGGGTCTAGGTGTCTGTGTCTCTATCTCTTCTGATAATGACACCAGTCATATTGCATTAGAGCCCACTCAGATGACCTTATTTTACCTTCAATATCTTTTTAAAGGCCCTATCTCCAAATACAGCCATATTCCAAGGTACCTGGTGGTAGGATTTCACATATGAGTGGAGAAGTTGGAGGCACAGTTCAGCCTATTGCAACTGGCAAATATTCAATGACTGAATATTTTATATCCACAATGAAAATTAGTAGATTTGATCTAATTTTAAACTTAAAATATTTGTGTTAATAAAATGTTATATTAAAATAACACATACATACAGAAAAGTGAACAAATCATAAGTGTATAACTTGATGAATTATTAAAGCAAACACGTCTTCGACAAGAAATAGATTATTACCAAAAGTCCAGTCCCCCCTCTCTCTCCTCTCCTAATTACTACTCTCACCTCTTCCCAAAGTTGACCACTCTCCTGTCTTGTTTCTGAACTTTATGTGAATATGATGTATTCTTTTATGTCTGTCTTCATTCACTCAACATGATGTTCATGAGATTTATCCTTCTTGTGTGTGTGACAGTTCATTTTTATTACTGTCGAATATTTGTTATATGCATATACCACAAATTATTTATCCTGTTTTCAGTTATTGGCTATTATGAATCATACTGCTATGAATATTTATATAAATCTCTTTAAAACACTTTTAAACTGTAACTATGTCAAAATTACTTTTTGTTAAACAAAAGAATAAGGAAAAACACCTTTTAGCCTATGCTTTACCTTTGAAAATATCATATTTTATTTATTCATCCTGTTTACAATTTTTTTGGTTTCCTTTGGTTTGGTTTTGACACATATGTCTCAGGCATTCTGCTAAGAGTAGTTGTAGATACACTACTGAGCACATTATAAACTTCTTTGAAGAATTGTGGAGTATAATGGACTGGGGCTGTGGTTTTCAAAGTATGGTCCTGGGGCCAGCTGCTCTCCATCAGCATGAACTGGGAACTTGCTAGAAGTGCAAATTCTCAAATTACTGAATCATAAACTCCAGGAGTGGGACTCAGAAATCTGTAATTTAACAAGCTCTCCAGATGACTCTGGTGCTTGCTAAAGTTTGAGAACCATTCTGGTGGATGATGGGAAGGCAAAAATTAACACAAAATGTGTAGATTTTTTTCTAGAAGCTAAGGGAGTCAATGGTAGGGTTATTTAAATCAGCATGAGGTGAACAGTGGAGACTTCCCAGAAGGAGCCATTTGTCTTTAATTTTTAATAAAGACAGAAGCTTTCTTTCAGGCTACCTTAGCATTTTTTATCATAAGTAGTAACAACATTTACCTGCTGGCTTTTAATTTCTTTCAAGATTGTCTCAAAACCTGTCACCACCTGTTAGGCAAAGGTCACCTATATTACAACATTTATTATACAACTAAGCACTAAGGGAGCAGCGTCAGGTTCAACACATTTATAGTGATATTCTTGCTGATACTATGACTTCTTTAATTCCAAACTCTCTTTGCTGGATCTGTGATATATGCCTGTTTTGTCTTCTTGCCCAACTAGAAATGAGACAAATACTCTAGCTCCTTCCTAGCAAAGCATGATGGATGATAGAACAGACTCTGAAGAGGAGATGCCTAGATTCAGGTTATAGCTTTTTGCTTCTTAACTGTGTGGCTATGGACAGAATGCTTAACCCACTACATCTCAATTTCCTCCTCTATAAATGGGGATGCTAATAATACCTAACTCGTAGAGTTAGAACAAGGATCAAAGGAATTAATACTCAGAAAACATTTAGACCCATGTTTGGCATATAAAGGGAGCTCAATAATTGCTAGACTTTAGATTTTTCTTAGTGGAATTCATAGTCCTGTTTCTTTTTTATCAGTGTTGTTCCATGCCAGCAACATTCCAGTGTGAACAACAACCCATTTTAAATAAACAAGTAAGTTGCTTTTTTGATTACTAGTGACTTCAATAGATGAACTGTTGCAATTTATCTTATGATAATATTATTAGTCTATTCTACAATATGAAGCACACTGCAATTATATGAACTGTTATACACACATATAATGTATAGGTCCAACTCAAAGTGCGAATAAATATTCCAATTATTCATTATCATAAACTGAGGATTTTTTGGCAACGTACCCTCCCCTGCAACCTGTTATGGGTCCTATTGAAAGATGTTTAACATCAATATATACACGTGTAAATTAATACTTTTAAAGTTTCTAAACTTTCTAGACTAAGGTTCTTACAAACACTGAAAAATGAGTAGAGGTGATTTTCTTCTGGATTGTCTGGGATTTGGGATTCATGATTTTTTTCCTCCTTTTAAGCTCCCAGGGCCTTTTTGATACCTAGGTCAGCTCCAGAAGCTTTATTTCTCTCATATCTTCGGGGATCAAATTATTCTAACCTCTTTATATCCTTTCAAAACTGCTACTGTCTACTCCATCCTTTGGGGATCCCTTCTCTCGATGATTGACTATAGAGTGGGACACCAATTTCCCAAGAACAAAACTCTACTATCTCGTAAAAGAAAAGCATACACGTATTTCGCGTAAAAAATTTTACTTTTTTTTTAAACTATGGGAATCCTCCTCCAGAAACATACGGTAGACAAAAAGGGAAATTTTTAAAGTCTTCACAGTTATTGACCTCAGTTACGTAATCATTGCATCCCCTGTGAAATAAGTAGTAGTACTCTTGGATTTCATATTTGAAGATTCAAGCATTTAGGAGTTACTCAGAGGTTCACGGCAGATAGTAATTCTTACATTTTGAAACATGAAATTTTACTGGAAGCTTGCAAGCCTTATAAACAGAAAACCCAACGCAGACAGGCTGTGACTTCTCAAATTCCAAACCGTCTTTGCTTGATCTATGATATAGTCCAGATTTTGTCTTCTTGCCTATCTAGACACAAGAAAAATAGTCAAAATTTCTTAAAAAACATTATCACGTGGTTCATAATAGCACAGGCTCTGAAGACAGATACTTGAGCTCACATACCAGCTTTTCGTTTCCTTAAAAAAACAGACAAGGGTATTTATCGGTTTCTATAAATTGTTAGCTTTCTCTAGATGGCTCCCTGCTGAGGCTCCACAGGGCAGATCTAGGCATTTCCATGTGGTTATAGCAGTTCCAAACCCCACATACTCATAAAAAAGTCAATCAGAGAACGTTTAGTTCCCAGCTAAACTTAAGAGTTAGATGGTTAACATCATTTTCTCTGAACCAAAAGACATGTGCTCAAAAGATATGCCGGGCTGATTGACGCGCACAACTCATAGCCGTCTCCTGGACATTGCAGTTGAGGTAAACCTTCCAAAACACACACTGGGGAGATGAACACCCTAAGGAAAATTTGAGGTCCTCTTATAAGGAAGAAGTAGGGTAGCTTCAGGGTAGCATATAGAGGTTTACATCAGGATCAGAGAGCCTCTCAGATTGTGAACGCGTCCAGTGGGGAGCCTGCATTCACACCTCAACCCAGCTCTGCAGCCCCTACCATCTCCACGTGTGGAGGGCTTCTCGTTAGGTGATAGAAACTTCTTCATGGTGGAACATAACCCTCAAAAGAAAGCCAAATACCTGTGCTAGGCAGGATATGAAGAAAAAGCAAGAAAGGCCAGGAAAGTAAAGGAGCTCACACATTTGGAAATGAAGATCTCAGAATTCTCTGTTATGAAGATCAAGGGTCAATCTTATTATCTTCTTTTATTCCTCTGGTTGGAAGCCTCTTCTCTCCTGAACTTCTCCTAAAATCAAAGGGTACATAGACATATTTCCAGCAAAAGCAGTTAGGACAAATAGCTCAAGCCCACTTTTCTCTAGAGGGCATCTGCCTTTCCAAAAATATTTGAACAGGGTTAAAACCCCAGTGGAACTTTGTCCAAATGGAATGTTTATACTAATTCTTTGATTTTGTGCTGGCTGATTTTATTTTACTTTATTTTTAGGTGGTGGAACAAAATGTCTCTCACATCTGTTTTGTTCTGTCTGGCCTCTATGTCACATACTAGCCAAGCTTTTTTTCCCAACTTACTACCTGAAAATCCATCTTCCCAAGCCACGCTTCAGAATACTGCCAAAATTATCATCTTTATAAAAATTCCAAATGTGTGTCCAATAATAAAATACAAATCCTTAGTTTGGTTGCCAAATTCACTTCACTCTATTCTCCTGGGTTCCTTTTTAACGTATCATGCACCACTAAAATTTCACCTGCACTTAGTCACTATTTCTTCAACCTGTCTTGCACTTTTATGCCTCACAAATCTAATCATGCCATTTCTTTAGTTTGAAATGGTCCTTTTCTTCTCCTACTTCCATCTGTCCTTTATTACTAGTTGACCAGTGATCTTTTACTTGAGATGACTTTTTTTTTTTAATCTCCCAGTCAGAAATCATTTCCTCCTGGGAGTCACACGGTACCTCTATTATAGATGGCATGTGTTAAATGTGGCGTTGGAGTGGTGTCCAAGTCAGCGTCCCCATCAGACTGCAGGCTGGATAACTGGAGAGCAGAACAATTGAAAGCACAGACTTGGGAATTTGGAGAATTGTGTTCCAGATTCTAACTTTGACACTAACCAGTCATATGACCCAAGGTAAGTCAACTTAACCTTTCAGTTTCCCCTTCTGTACAAGGGCAGAGCACAATGGCTTCTGGGCTGGATCATATGATTGCAATCACCTTGTTTCAAACCTCCCTGAAAAAGTCACAGAAGATGAACTTAGCACCATGCATACTAAATGCTTTAAAATATCATAGGCCAATTTTTTAGGGAGGAGGTGCACAGGTATGGACACAGTGATCAAAAGGAGGAGAAAAAGTTTATCTTCTAAATGGATGTGATGTTGAAGTCCTCCTAATCAGGAATTGGCTGTGATGGACACCTTTATGCCTGGGCTTGGCTCGTTGTTAAGCAGAGTTGTGGAGGTTGTCAGGTAACCATATTGTTTATCATCAAAAGTCAGACACATTGAGAGTGAAAGGGATGCTATTAATAATTTCCCTGGTACAACAGGCTTAAACAAGATTGGTGCAAACAAACCTTCCCTATACATGCTAAGAGGCTAAGTCAGATTTCTCAGCATCTGAAAACTAATGATGTATCCTGTAGCAGCCACTCCTTGTTTGGGAACCCAGCCTCTTATGTTAGCACTCTTTCCAACGTTTACACCAAACCAGACCAGCCGTCTCAGAGCAAGGCGGCTTCTCACTGGCCTTCTTTCCTCAAGACTCTTATATCAGGATGGACGAGTTGAAGGAGACAGAACTTCTCACAGACTTATTTCCTCTAAAGACCAAGTCAGAGAATATTAAGTCTAATTTCTGTGAATCTGACTTAGGAATACAAATTTAATAATACAAATTAAAATGTTTCACTCTGCAAGATCATACTGGCCAGACTGTATATATATATCATATTATTTTCCAGTATCCAAGGTTAGAATATCCTAAGCAGGATTTGAATATTTCTCTAAAATGGAGGTAATAACCCCCATTTCAAAAGGAGAAGATCAAGATTATAAATTTCAATAGACATGTGCTATTAAAGATTAGAACATGTAAATAAATATGTGGTGTATTAAAGATTTTTGTCTTGTTCAGTAAAGATGCTGCTGATTACTCTAAGTACGTGTAGCAATAGAAAGTCTAAATGTTGACGTTCTCCAAGTATTGTTCCTGGACATACTTTGCTCCTCCAAGTAAACTCTCTCCCTCAGTAATATCTTCTAATTCCATGATTTAAACACCATCTATAAGCTAAGGTTTCTGAATCTTCACTTTTAAAGTTTTGTTTGTTTGTTTGTTTGTTTGTTTTTGTGAGGAAGATCAGCCCTGAGCTAACATCCGATGCCAATTCTCCTCTTTTTTGCTGAGGAAGATTGGCCCTGGCCTAACATCCATGCCCATCTTCCTCTACTTTATATGGGACGCCGCCACAGCGCGGCTTGACAAGCGGTACATCAGTGCGCGCCTGGGATCCGAACCAGTGAACCTGGGCCGCCAAATTGGAGTGCAGGCACTTAACCGCTGAGACACCGGGCTGGCCCCCGAATGTTCATTTTTAAACCCTACCTCAAATGACTAAATATTTTCTTGCCATCTCCACATAGGTACATCATATCCATTTTTCCAAGTTAATATATCCAAAATAAGCTCTTGTTTTCCTGATGTCACACAGCCTTTATCCTAACCTATTGTTCAAATCCCAGTAAGAGTCTCCACCATCTACCCAGTAGCTTACTCCAAAAACCTAGAAATAAACTTCAGTTTTACCCCTTTCCCTCATCTATTCATATCCTTAAAAAGTATCAATTTACCTACAAGATCAGTCTCTAAACCATTCACTTGTCCTCACATCCATCATCATCGTATAATCATATTACCTAGAGCACTGCAATTGTCTTCTAAGTCCTACCTCCAAGCACACACAAACCATTCTTCTTAATGATTCTTTTTTAAAAATACCAGATCGTGTTACACTGCAGCTTAAAACACTCCTTGAACTCTGTTTACAAAACCTATATGACCCTGTCCCTACCTGTCTGACCCTATATTGTGCACTTACTCAATACGTTCAAGACATACTGTCTCCATCTCTTGCTTGGACATACTCTTCCTCTAGTTCTTCTCTGCCTCCTGACTTTGCTCCTACTATTGTGGTTGTCCAGAACATTTCTCCTCTGTCTTTGCATGGCTTGCTGCTTCTTATCCTTTGCATTTGGGCTCAGGGGTCACCTCTTCAGGGAAGTCTTCCCTGATCACTTCATCCTTCCCCCATTGTTCCATTGAATTTTTGGTACTTATCTAGTCATATATGTGATATATATAAATCTGTATATAATACATATAAATATATATATATATATCTGTTTTCTTGTTTATAATCTGTCTTCCACCATGAGAATGTGATCACAAATGGATCATATCTATATTGATTACTATATCCCTAACACACAGCTCAGTGCCTGGCTCATATGAGCTCAATAAATATTTGTTGAACCATTTAACGAGTATATTTGATTCATTTAAGTAACTTAAATAAAAGATGATAGGAAGAATTGTTACTTCTTCTCCATAGACCATGTGAGTGGGTTTATTTAGGGAGTAAAGCAAAAGGAAACCCATTTGCACTCTGCCCTCTTAGTACCAGAATAGAAGACCAGACCCTAACAACATGGCCTTATATTCTCTGATACTTTGGGAAAGGGTCAGGTGGTTACACAAGCATGTCTTGTGTACCGGAAAAGAATGAAGACAAATGTAAGTGAACAAGGTATTAAAATACAAACCAGTAAGTGTTGTGTACAAACTTTAAAAAGTGGTTCAGTTTGAATAAACATATCACAAGATCAGCAGATAGATAGCAAAGCAATATTTCCTGAACAATTAAAGAAAGGGATTCAGGATAACACTTACTTGCCTAAGCAGGTTTTTAATGCATAATAATTTGGTTTATTTTGGAAGAAGATGCTTTTTCCAAGACTTATTTGTTATAGTTCAAAATGCATATTTAATTCTATTTTTATCACTTTTCCCACAGCCCCCTACTTCTACAAATGACAATTCTGTTTTTCCTCTTACTTTTTCTAGGTTATATACATCTTATAGTGGAGAGGAATTGCGTATGTATCTACACATCTATGTAGCAGAAGTGTCCTGCTCCATGATTTAAGGTACACATAATTAGCCCTGATCAGCTCCCAGAACAGAATCATCGAATTCCCCATCTATAGGTAAAAGTAGATTTAGTCTCAGAGTCTGTCTTGTCCCTCACTTTGGGTCTAACCACTTCCCATTCAAAAGTGTAAGGATCTCCTGTTTTACTTAGACATGTCTTGAGCTCAAAGCATCAACTCTTGCCTGGGTCTATTTCTATTCACTGCCTATAGCAATGTTAGGCTGGCTGCTGGTCCAAACTGAGTACTTCAAATATCAAGCATACAAGATGAGGGGCATTTTTGGCAAAGTAGCCACTCCAGGTGCTGGGGCAGCATATTGTACCAGTGGTAGTGAACCTTAGAAGGTAAGCAAACACTGTCTCCATATTAGGCTCAATAAAGTGGACTTCAACCAAATTGGTCAAAGATATTTACATTAAAATAATTTTGATTTTCTCACTCAGTCACCTCCACAAGTTGTTAGGTCCCTCCATGTTGGCCGGTGAAGGACATGTTTGGAATTAATACAAGGTGGTAGAGATTCAGATTTTAGTAGAACACTGCCATCAGCAACACACTGCTTATACTGTGAGATAGATCAGGATCTTTGTAATAGCTGAGTTGTTCCAACTAAATGCACACTTGGAAAATGGGTGAATTTTGGCTCAAGGAGGGGATTTATCTCAGAATCAGATTTGTCAGTTAAGACACGAAACCGTTTCAAAAGAGCGTACTATAGCAACTTGAAGACAACTTTTGTCTATGTGGACCTAGAATAACTAACTTAATAGGCCTTAGACCTAAAGGTCACAATGCTCGGCGATCAGTTCTTGTAATTATAACTTCAGTCATTTCCCAGAATGCAGCTTAATCAGAACAGGGTGGGTCACATGATCACATATTTCCTTTCCTTTTGATTCAATTCTAGAACAAGCCAAATGGTTCTCTTCAGTTTTTTGCTCTTCCCTGATCTTGGCCTTGATGTATGGCTACTCTATTCCATGTTAAGTGAGCTATCCATTGCTGCATTTCAGAAAGAAAGGCTGGACACATCATGGCTTCTTCTCTTCCAGAAGAAGCTCTGCCACCACCAGCTCTCTATACCAAGAGATGAAATAACTTTGGCACATACTATATGCAAACAGACAAATAGAAATAAAATATTACACTATATTCTTATTCCAAGAAAATAGAACCTACCCACTTGTGTTTGACAAACTAGCAGGACTTCTGAAAAAGTATCCTTTGGAAGACAAATATCTGATTTGGCTAATTGAGACACAATAATATGCATGATAAAACGTAACAACTACAAATGTTTATGGGCCTAATAAAAGAGCCTCAAAGAACATGAATAAGAGTAAAATATAGACAATTCCACAAAGTCAGTAAAAGATTTCAACAACCCTTTTTTCAGCACTCAGAGAACAACTCAAGACAGCATGGTATTGGTGTAAAGAAAGACAAACAGGTCAATAGAATAGGATAGAGAGTCTAGAAAAAGACCCACATATATATGGTAAATTCATTTTTGACAAATGTGTCAAGGTAATTCAATGGGTAAATTTGAAAGTCTTTCCAACTGGACATACTCCTGGGGGAGCAGGGAAGGAAATAATAATGCTTATCTTACATCATACATAAAAAAATAACTTGAGGGGCCAGCCTCGTGGTGTAGTGGTTAAGTTTGCATGCTCCGCTTTGGTGGCCCAGGGTTCATGGGTTCAGATCCCGGGCGTGTACCTACACCACTCATCAAGCTGCGCTGCAGTGGTGACCCACATATAAAATAGAGGAAGATTGCCTCAGGTGGTAGCACAGGGCCAATCTTCCTCACCAAAAATAAAATAAAATAAAATAACTTGAAAGAAATGCAGATAAAGGTAAAAGCTAAACTATGAAATTTCTAGAGTAAAACATGGAAAAAAATCTTTGCCTTGGAATAGCAATGATTTCCTAGATAGAGCACAAAAAAGATGAACAATAACAGAAACAGATACATCAGACTTAATCAAAATTCAAATCTTTTGCTCTTTGAATGCCAACAGTAAGAAAACTAAAAAGCAAGCTACATACGTGAAAATATTCCCCAAACATATCATTCCCCAAATATATTCCCCAAACATGTATCTGACAAAGGATTTGTTTCTAGAATATACAAAGAACTCTTACAAATCAACAATGGGAAGACAAACAAGTCTATAACGTGACCCAAAGACTTGAGTAGACACTTCAAAAAAAGAAGATATACAAATAGCCAACAAACATATGAAAAAAGCTTAACATCATTAGTCATCACGAAAATGCAATTTAAAATAACAAGAGGAAACTCACAAGAGAACACACACATCAGAACGGCCAAAATTAAAAAGACTGAAAAAACCAAGTGCTAGGAAGGATGTGGAGCAACCAGAATTCTCATACACTGCTGGTGGAAAAGCTTTGGAAAACTGTTTGTCATTTCCTTAAAATGTGAAACATACCCCTACTAGACAAAACAGCCATCCAATTCCCAGGTATTTATCCAAGAGAAATGGACATATATGTTCACACAAAGACTCATATTCAGATGGTGATGGCAGCTTTACTAGTAATAGCCAAAAACTGTAAATAATTCAAATGTCCATCAACAGGTAAAATATGTGTGGTATATCCAAACACTGGAATATCACTCAGCAATAAAAAGGATCGATATACTGATAATTGTAGCAAAAGTCATAGATCTAAACTCACTATGCTGAGTGACAGAGGCCAGACAAAAAGAGCACACACTATATGATTCCATTTATGTATAATTCTAGAAAATGCAAACATGTTTAGAATGACTAAAATCTGATCAATTGCTGCCTTTGGACATGACAAAGGAGAAGGAAGGATGGACTGCAAAAGGACATGACCTATTTTTGGAAACATTGAGAATGTCTTGTATCTTTTATTTATTTATTTTTTTTGAGGAAGATTGGCCCTGTGTTGACATCTGTTACCAATCTTCCTCTATTTTTTTTTCTTTTTTCTCCCCAAAGCCTCAGTACATGGTTGTATATCATAGTTGTAGAGTTGTAGCTCTTCTATATGGGACGCCGCCTCAGCATGGCTTAAGGAGCAGTGAGTAGGTCCGCACCCAGAATCCGATCTGGAGAACCCCAGGCTGCCGAAGCAGAATGTGCGAACTCAACCGCTCTGCCCCCGGGGCAGCCCAGTGTTTTGTATCTTAATTATGTAGATGGTTTCAGAGATGTATCCACCAAAACTCATCTAACTGTACACTTAAATAAGTGCAGATTATTGTACACAAGTTATGCCTTGATGAAGTTGATTTAAAGATAGCAGTGTTGGGATTTAAATTCATAATTTTCTGTATCCAAAATAGCCTTGCTAATCGGTATTTAATTCTTTCTTTCTGTATGTGTATGCAACTTCACGATTCAAGCTCAGAGTTTTGCTGATGTGGCAAAACCATGCCAATGCACTCATTCCCAATGTCTCCGTGAAAGAGCTACTTCTGCAGTCTCCAGCTAGTCATCAGTATGCTGTGAAATGCCAGAACTGTTACTTTATGAGGATACGTGAGGTTGGCATTACCCCAAGCTGCTTAATATGTTTTCATTTTCATCATTGTATATCTACCAATAAGCTATTAAAGATTCCATGATGGAGTGGGAAAGGAAATAAACTAATTTTGGTGTGTATTGTCATTTTCTCCCTCTGCACTCTATCCTTGTCATCCCAAGGCTAATAGGGTCTTCCCATGTCCCTTATTCCTTATTTTAAAAAACATTCTTTTACATAAGATAGTCTTGTATTATAGTCTGGTGAAACATAAGTAGTTTATATCTTGCCAGAGATAATAGATCTTTGAACTTGTACGAAGTCATTTACTTGGTTGTTGGTCATATATGTATTTTTAGACTTGCCCTTTAAAGGAAAATGTTGCGGTTGATTTTCTTTCAAGTGTCCATTTGTTTTACGATTTAAAAATGCAAAAGGTAATATTTTATTTCAGTCATTGGAACTAGGGTTTAGCAATGAAGAATTTCTTCCTTCCTTTTCACAGAAAAACGAATCAGTAGAGTTTTCTCTAGCAAGGTGTTGACTATTACCCTGGCAACACATTTGTATTTATTCATTTATTGAATTTTCCACCAGATAATTTCAATGTAGAATATTGAAGAAGCTTGGGTTTTTCTTTCTTGGTTTTATTTATATCACATTTACATGTGTTTAAATTGCTCTTTTTGTTGACTATTAAAAATTGTTTTGAGGGTTTTAAACCCATTGTTTTTGTTGTAATCCTTGCAACTTTTTTAAACACTACATCTGGGAAGGAATATTTTTCTGGTTACCTGATTTTGTAAGGGTATGTAAACTTGGAATTCTGAAAAAAAAAAATCCCAAATCGTGTGTTTTTGTCAACTCTTCTTTCCTCATTGCTTGCTTTTAATTTTTAAAATCAATTTCCATTGTTTTAGTTCTGATTTTGACTTTCTCTTTGGTTGGCTTTGTCTGTTTTCTCCTTAACCAAGTTTGTATCCAGCTTGGTGTCTAACTTTGGGCTGGGAGGCACCCCAGTGTAGTGATAGGAACAAGGATCTTGGACTCACAAAGAAGTGAGCATGTTATCTCGTTGCACTACAGCCTAGTTGTGACCGTAGGTGAGCTGCTTAATTATACTGAGACATATGCATCATGTGGGCTAGCAGTAGTTAAATTACAACGTGGTTTTGAGAGTAGGATGAGGATCTAAGGGTAAAGCACCTGAGATGAGAACTGGTTGCTTGTACTTGATGCTGCATTCTTCCCAGCTCCCCTGACTCTGACCCCCAACCCTGGCGTTTGCATTCATCCATTGTCACTGATTACAAAGGACACCCTTCCTGATCTTTGGCTGACTTTTAGGTACTAAAATGGTCTCAGTTCTTACATTGCAATTAATGTGCTGTCCTGCATTTACCTGTGCTAATTATTTATTATCCACAATGTGAAGTTGACCTTAGTGAAGGTCACAGTCCTGATCCAATCCTTTTGCTGTTTTCTTTTTTTCAGCTGTAGTAATCAGATATTCCATATTGAACTTCCAACATTTAATTGACGTGCCAGAGTCATTATTCACTTTCTATTCTGTTGGTTCAAATGATAGAAAATGCAGTTAGAAACTGAGAGGATAATATTGATAATATTGATTGAGCAATTCTTCAAAGAACATCATGTGTATTCTACATAGTGTATTAATTCCTGAATTATTAAGATTTTAAGTTTAATAATTATCATTATTATGCCATAAAGAATAATATTTGGCAAGAAATGTAATAAAAGAGGCTGAAAATGAACACAGTTCAACTTTATGAGGCAGTCTTCTCTAAGAGTTATCATAATTATTTGATTTAATATCATGTGTTATCATTGTTAAATATATTTAATAATTTTAATTTGCACTCTAGTTCCTGGTTTCACTGTAAATGTTGACTAGGCAAATGAGACTATAGAGACAAATCCAAACTAAATTCTGAAACATCTACTTAAACATACATTCCCACCCATGACATGGTATTCCTTAATTAATTATTACTTTAGCCAATATCTTAAAAAACACTCACAGTTTAAATTTAGGGCCTGTATGAACCGCTAAATTTATGAGACCTGATTTTCATGGAAAGCGCCAAAGATAATTCAAATAATATATATTTTTTTCAAATAATGATAACGAGGAAGCATCACAAATTTTACCAATCCCGGCGCACCTCGGAGAGATAGACTTACTTGCCTGTTTTGTTTGGGGAGAAAAAAAATCATAAAAAGGAAAGGAGGCCAAACGAATACTTTTGTTGCAATTAGTGGTGATGCATGTAGTGAACTGTTAAGTATCCATGACTAATCGAGACAGACAGGCCTGTCCCCTGCTAATCACAAAAGATATTGGCCTGTCCACAGGAGAAAGGAGTGATTATATCAAAAAGAACAGTCAGCTATTACCAGGGCAAACTCTGTCAGGAGTGTCTGTGAGTGAGGAGACAAAAGGACAGAGATGATATTAAAAGCAGTATTAACTATCTTTAAATAAGAAGGCATTTTTATGTGCTTGCATATTGCATTGCAAGATGCTTTGTTTTGTTTTCTTTTACAAGATGTAGTTTTTTAAAGGAACATGCTACTTTATTAAGTTATGAAATTCATTGTCATAAAAAATTAATCATGGTAATGGTTTCTTACAATATTGTAAAGCACTCAAAATGTTATCATTTTATATTTCCCAAATAATCTTTAAGTGCTAATTACAGCCCAATAGCAAAGTAAGTGCAGAACAAAGGATGAAGCCAAATGAAGCGGGGCGTTGAACTTTGGTGGTACAGTAATGCCGTTCTGTTTGTTTTCAGTCTGCCATTGTTTATGTAAACATGCTGTTAAATCTTAGTTTACAATACAGAAATGATTCTTTTCTGCCAAACACAAGGCTTACCTTTTAAGTTTTGTGGTTGTTGCTGAGGCTTCTGTTTGTATACTATCTTTGGATTCAGTAAATACTTTTTTTGGGGAATTAGTAGTTGGACACTAACTTTTTTTATGGGTTGTCAATGAATCATCTCAGTTTTCTCATTACCGGAGTCTTTGGAAATTTCCTTCCCTTTCCAAATCGTTGCATAAATCTAAATAATCAAAGAATAACACAAAATTTCATAAATTTCAATTGTTTATAAAGAAATATTTTTAAATTTTACAGCTCTAAAACCAAATATAACTAGTGAAAAAAATATGTTGCAGTGAGTAAAAAAACTCAAAAGAATTTTGAGAAAAATCTTTTTATTCCTTTCTAGGGAATGCACACACAACTTCAATAGAACAGCACATACAGTCAATGCAAATAATAATATTGAAACACACATGTATCAGACATTGCTGCAAATATTTTACATACGTTAATTAACTCAACCCTCATGTCATCACTATGGTAGGTTCTGTTTTTATCCTTGTTTTATACAGGTGGGAACTGAGACACAGGTTCAAGTACTTCCTTAAGATCACACAGCTAATATGATAGAACAAGAATTTAAATATATATAGTCTGGCTCCAAAGTCCATAGGTTTCATTATCATAGTATTTTCCCTCTCAGGGTAAAGGAGTTACAAAGTTCTGTGACCAGAACTTTGATTCAGTAGGATAGGATGAGCTTGATTTAGATTGCTATGGAATAAATAGAAGAAATGGGTGTATTCTTAGATTTTTTTTTTTCCTTCAATGATTGCTGTAACTCAGCTCCAAAGAGAGGACTCTAGAGACCAGGCATAGATTTTCAGTTACCTGATACAACTTTAAATCTTATTAAGCCACAGAGGGATTAATATAAGTTGAGAGCCTCAACTAGCTCACACCAAAATTTCTTTGAGTGTTTACTTAACTGACTTACTGCATTTATTCAATTCTAAGACATCATCAATTTTAGAACAATTTCTGAGTGTAGAGGGGATTTAACTGAAATACTAGGAACTCGTAACTGAAATACTGGGAACTCATTGAATGTAAGGCACAAGCGAATTTTGGAAATGAGGGAACAGTACTTCTAATCAATCAATAACACATACATTATAGTTTGTCCATGTGTTGCTGACTCTCAGGGTGTTGTCTGTGACTGACCAAAATCATTTTGGAGAGCGTGGGGCAAAAATGAGTAATATAAACTTTCCCTAGATTGGCCGTTTAAAACTTGAACTTATGAAAGTTTATTTTTCCAATTTTTTCCATTCCCAAAGGGGATTTTTTCCTTAGCCTGAAGAAACCCCACCCTATCCTCTTAACTGTCCAGAACACAGGCTTTCTGGTGTAGATACAGGAGGCCTTGCTCTGCAGCTGACCAGTATCTTCGGACACTGTCTTCACCTTGCCTGTCATAGATCTGAGCCAATGACCACAGTCTGCCTCAAAATGTTCTCCTATAGGCAACAATGCATTGAAATCTGAAAGTCCCAAATGACCACATCCTTCAGGTGAGGTCCTGCTAATCCTGGTCCTGTTAATTCCTCAACTTGTCATTAATATTACAAGACTATCCAGTATAATCTGTTCCCCCTCCCACAGGGTGAATTGGGAAGAATTGCACTGAAAGACGTCCCTGACCGAACCTTATACCCCCAGCCCTGGAGTTGTTGCGTGCAGTTCTTTTCTTCCCTAAGTAAATGTGAGACGTAGTCTAACCTCTCTGAACAAAGCCAATGATGTGTTATCTCCTACACATTTTTTTAAAGGGTGCTATTATCTTCCAAAAATGTAATCCTTCCTACTCTGCCAATTGGGGCTATAGGTGCCCAATGAGACCCTCTTATTGCTCTTGGAAGCCACTTTCTTACATAAACAAGCCTGCTCTACACAGTCTTCATTGAGCCTTGCTTTCAATTAGATGTACACTCAGGGTTTCCTAGGCTCTGAGTTGCATTTCATTTGATCTTCAGATGGTTTTCCTTCTTACTAACCTCCCTCTACAAGCTAAATTATCATTTCTAACTGAGACATGTTTCCAAGAACCTTATGTATTACTGAATCTAGTATTTTTAACATCCGTAGAAGTAATTTCTATAAATATCAGCATTTGACAGATAAGGCAACTGACATATAGAAAGGTTAAATAACTTATACTCACCAGTTGGCGGTAAAGCCAGGTTTTGAATTCAGGCAGTTTGGGTATAGAGTCTGTGTGCTCAACCGCCATGCTACACTACTGTGAGAAGAGAAGGTAGATTTATAGCTGGTCAGGGAATTCGATGATGTCAAAATCCTGTATGATTCTGACGGAGCAGAAGTTTCAGTACGAGAGAGGGTTGTGAAAGACATGTGAAGGGAGTGGCGAACGTTTGTTCAGAGACTTCCCATTGGTATGATTTTTCCTATCAGCACAGAAAACCACAAACTATATTACAGAATGAGAGGAGAGTAAGGGGGCTGAGGATATTGAAGGAGAGTGGTTCAGGTGAGCAGAAATTTAGGGTGAGTAAAGAAGAGAAGCTTCGAGATGACGGTTGGAATGGAATATTGCAGAGTGAGAATTTTTTCTGTATGTAAATGATGACATTTTGTTCATGTTTAGTTCAAGTGAGATACATAAATCTTGGAGAATCCAAGGCTGTGGAGAGTAGAGTCGGAGTTTTCTTATCCAGGATATCTGCAGATAAAGGAAAAGGTAAAGGATATTATAGCTGGTTTGAATCTTGAAGGAGAATGGGTTTGTGAGAGGAAGCCAGGATTTCACCTCTATGTTCCAGACAGAATGTGGGCTCAGAATAGTTAATTGATGGGGATCCTTCAGATAAGTTGGTCAAGGAAAGAACGATAATTCTACAGCTTTGATAACATGCTTTTCTGCCAGACGGATGTTTTAGGCCTTGCACGGGACTTGACTTATCAACTAAATCTTCTATGGATTTAGTGGTAGGCTGTTATCCATATCTGATAAGATTGTACTTGTTTATGACTTGAAATAGATGAGAAAATTGTGCAATGGTTCCCAGACAAGATTTTAAACACAGAGAAAATTGTCAAGATCTACGTAATGCAAGGCTTCTCTTTATTGCTTATAAATTCTTCTGCCAATATCAAGGACTGAAAGAGGAGTTTTGTCCTCCTTAGACTGTATTCTTCCACTTTTATTACTTCAAGAACATTCTTCTTAACTATTTCTTTATAGCTTAAAACCTCTCTGAATATACAACAAGGAGTCACTGGGCACAAGCTATATATAATAGTTATGCAAAATAATTTCAAAGTCCAGAATGTTCCCAGGTTCAGTTCATTTGCTTCACTTCCAACAGACTCATGTTTTGGTACAAAGCAGAGTTTTGGTCTCCTACTCCTGTCTCCTAAATAGATCTCACATCATTCCATTTCTCTCCATCTCGACTGTTAATCCTTTTGCTCAAGCCACCATCATCCTTTCTCTGGAATGCTGCAGTAGCTTCCTAATTCATCTCCCTAATTTTCATCTTATGCATTCTCCCACCTTCTCCACACTGCAGCTAATGTCATTTTTCTAATGCAGAACTGTAGTACCTTTATTAAAATTTTTTTAATTCTTCCCTATGTTGCTTAGTAAAAAAGTCCAGGGCCTTTCTTGCTGTCTCTCTCTAGTCTTCTGTGTCAGCACAAGTGTCCTTGATGCTAGGACTTTGGTTAGAAAACTGTTATGCCCCTCATCTCCCTCCTGTTTCCTACCACCTGGCTGATTCCTGATTCCTCCTGCAAGTTTCAGTTTGGATGTCACTTTCTATAAGAAGACATTGTTTTCTTTAGACAAATTTAGGTATTCCTCCTTTGAGCTCTCAAGTATTCTGCACTTAGTTCTTTCTTATTTAAAATGTGCAAAATATCTTGAAATCACCTGCTTCTTTCAACAGAGTATCAGTTCCTTGGGGTCTGTGTCCACATCTTGTTCATGATTGTATCTCTGGTGTCGAACTCAATGCTTGGCACAGAGTAGGTGATCATACGTATTCCGTAAATTGAAAGTGATTTCACATTACTCCATAGCAATCTTTCTCAGTTCTCTTTGATAAAGAAGACACAAAACATCAATTTTAGATGGTTTTCTAGACATAAATCTTGGGTTTATCCTGAAATAACCCAGAGAGTGTCTGATATATTAAGCTGATTACATGTCTCCCTCAATCAGAAATTTTCCTGATCCAGCTCTTTAGAGACATTCTGCGTGTCTTAAATGTCTACAGTGTGTTTCTCACTCACTCAGAAATGTTCCCGAACTAGCTCTCCAGAGATATCCAGCCTGCCTTTAAACCATCTTCCTCTTGCTTTTAGCTCCCCTTATCCTTGGGTTTCACCTTCTGACTCATCATGCTTTTCTCTTGCTCACACACCCACATCCATATGGACTGAAATTTTCTCTAAATAGTGCTCTGTGTTTTGGTCACAATCTGGGCCATCAAAAATTCCACATATATACAAGCAAATATAAAGCAAAAGAGTTCATGCAAATACATATATATTTGAGGAGAGACATGTGATCTCAGGATTGGCAGTTATAGAAAAGGTCATGTGTGATTGGGCAGTAGACACTGCAGGCAGAGAAAGCAGAAAGTCTGTAGCTGCCATTTCAGGATACCCTAAAGTTTAATTATCCCAAAGCATCAATGCCTTTTTACCAAAGGTAAGTCAAATTCAAAGGAAATGATTGCAAAATATCAAATGTCTTTGAATTGTATTTTTATTTTAAACATTCATTTAACAAGTTTTTTAAAAATGAAATTATGTAGGCTCTACACACACCGGTTCCTATACAGGGTCTTATACTGATGCAGTTGTAGGTGAGACAAGTAAGAAGTAAGGTTATAATTTTATACAGGGAGATTTTCTTTTCGTCAGTAGCATTGGTATCTTTTTATTTCCCCCAAGACAGCCCTTGGATAAGTGACATTTCAAGAAGCCACCAGAAGACAGATAACAGCATCTGATTACTTTAGGGTTAATTGTTCGCAACGTGGTTGTACTAGTGACACTGTTTATAGTGTTCAATTAAATGCCAATTTAATGACATTCCACATTTAAACAGCACTGCTGAGCTCTTATGTAGCTCCAGCCCAGAGGATTGACCAGCTGTCCACCTTTGCTGATCCACCACATGCCTTTCCTTCTATCTTTCAAGGATGCAGGTAATTGCCAGTCCTGAAGGAGATTCAAACAAGCTATTGTCTAGCTGTATCCATGATGCCTTTCTTAATAGGAAATAAATTGGCACTCTTCATAGCGCCAAGTACCCAACAGAAAACTGGGTTTCAGCATTAATATGGCAGGAATTTTGTTTCATGAAGGCTTGGCTGGATATTCCACTCTACGTTTGCAGATTTCATTATACCTTACATTTTGAGAGGAATGATGGCCACATTACCACCCACTAAGCAGCTGCAGGGTTATCTCTTCCACCCAACCAATTCACTCGGGCTTTTGGAAATAGGGTTTTCAGACCTGAAGAGTATTCTTATTCCAGGAGTGAGAGCAAACAGACTGACCAACTGCTAATTTTCAGCTATGATGAGACTGCCAGCCTCTGATAATTTGCATCTTAAGAAACCAGTTTGAACCAAAGTACTGCTACCAAAATGTGTCTTTTACTAATAGACTTCTATAAATATATGATGTTTTGCTCATTCAAATATCCTCAGGTGAAAGAAAATTAAGTTAAGGTCATTTTCTCCCCACTGCCTCACTAGCTACTTGTTTGGATATGTATTAGAGATGACCTCCAAAGGGAATGTATCTTGAAGATATCAATCCTATCCCCCTCCTTCCCTACAAACAAATGCAGTAGACAAGAGCTAACTATATGCCAAGTCTGTTGTTTTTCCTGATGATACAGATATGCAAGAGATGGTCTCCAAGATCATCTTGGAGGACTTCACAGTCTAATGTATAAGAGAAATAAACAGAAAAATATAATGTAGTATGAATGTGACTATGATGCACTGGACAATACAAAAGAAAGAGACATTCTTGTCAAAACAACACAGGAAAAAAAGAAGTAAAGAAACCATACTCAGAAAAAAATGGGTTGAAGCACCAACCTGAGGTGATTTCAACTCTTGGTTCATATAACTACATCGTCAGCTTCTAGAATACAAGTTTTTAAATATACCTCACATCACCGACGAGGAAAATTTGTGCAAAAGCATAGTATTAACTTGTGTAACGTAGCATTAAATATCTCATTTAACCTCCTTAATACAGCAAAGAGCAACATCTGACATATAGCAATGTAAACATCCTGTATAATTAATCAGTAATTATTATTAATGGAAGGTGATCAAATGTTTTTTATTCAGAATATTTTTTATTGATAACCTGTATCTGTATCTATATCTACATATAGAGAAACAGAGACAGACAGACAGAGACAAAGAGAGGGAGAAAGTCATATATTATATATCAGATATTAATACTATAGGAGACCCCTCAAGGAATCCTATTTTATGACAAACCACATTTTGAGAAATTCTAGTTTAACTAAATTATAAGAAGAGACAAACTATGCTTCAACACACTGATTTATTGTGGGTACACCTTTGTTTTCCATCACTTCTAGCTATTCAAGTGAGAATTTAATTAAATGTTTCTTACTTGAATAAATAATCTGATAAAATGAGATTAGTGATGGCTAGTAACTGGAGGAGACTGTCTTTGGTGATTGATGGCTCTGTGAATGCAATGCTGAATCTTATTTTACCTTGTATCTGACTCTTGTGTAGTGTTTGATCTCAAGCAAAGCCAGTCCGAATCAGAATATTGAATTAGAATTTTGGGGGCGGAGTTTAGTATCTGGTTATTTTTCCTCTAGGATTTCAGGTCAATTATTAGATTAATAATATTTTTTAATTTGTGAAACAATGCCATCATAACTCTACGTAAAGTTTTTTCCTTGCTTAATTTAATTTTATCCCAATTCCTGTTTCCAATCTCTTCTTTGGTAACCATCTAACGAGGTCAATTTAGTTCTTTGAATTTGCACGTATTTGAAGAATGTCCAGTGTTTTTGACACTACTATTCTTATCCTTTTTTGTTAAACACATGTTATCATATAAGTAATATTGAGCTGTAACATTATCGTCTTTCTTACTTGTTTCACTCAACACTAGATTTTATACATATTCATATAGTTGTATGTATATGTAGTTCATTTATTCTAACTGACCCATAGTTCCGATTATGTATAGCCAAAAATGAGATTTTTGTATCTTGAGTATTTGCTTACTTAATTTCACTAAATATTGTCATACTGTTCTTCTGAAGGTCTGTGATGGTGTGCACTCCCACCAGAAGCGCATAGTGAATTCCATCAACCCATTACTTGCAAAGGAAGAATTTTTAGCGCAAAACTCATGCAAATTTCTGTAGAAGCAAATTTCTGTAGAAGTAGTGCATGTTATATGATATATATAACTTAAACAAAACAACCTGGCATATCTTGTGTTAACTAGATGCTCAATAAATATTTGTTGACTAAATTGAATTAAGGGCAGTGGACTTCTGGCTCTGTCACTTATGAGCTGTATCACCTTGGACAAATTCCTAAATCTCTTAGTTATCTCATCTGTAAAGTAGATATAATAACATAGACTTATTTGATTGTTAACAGATTAAATGAGATTGTACTTGAGATTGTTTAGAATATTCAGAAATAATAAACATTAGTTATTATTTTTTTCTTATTGTTATTCAGTGGTGTGATAGAGGTTTATATGTAACCGTAAAGTAGTGAAATTAAGCAAGCTTTGAAACTGAAGGTAAAGCCACACATCTATTATCTCTCCATTACAGTGTTCCCAGGAGAGCATACTTGGTTTTTACATACTTAAATTTCATTGAATGCTGGTAACTCTCAATACATTTTTAGCTGAGGTTTACACAGGAAATTTCATATTCACATGTGGAAAACAAAACACAACCATTTTGAGAAAACAAGTTGCATGAAAGTGTTTAAATTACATTTCAAATACAATTAGTAGAATATGACAATCATATGTAAATATTTTGAAAATAGCATCATGTGTCAACTAAGGAGACAGGCATGTATTGGGGATATAAAAATATCTCTAAGAGCCAGCATCATACTCATTGTGAACCACGTTCACAGTGTGAGCCACATTCTCTGGCCAGGTACTTGTCCTGAAGGTGTTTCCAGAGTGCTTTTCAAAAGTAACCCTCATTTTAACCTAGATTCATATGAGTCCCCCCCAAATTAAGAAAGTATTAAAGAAGGACACTATGAAAAAGAAAACAAGTAAAAAAATCACCTATGGAAAAGATGTTACTATATACAAAAACAAGTCTTTGTACTATCCACATCAATTATTTGGTCATCAGGGAACAATGTTTTAATCATTTTACATCCAAGCACACTTATATAGGAGTTCTTTGTGTTTCATCTACATTTAGGAAATCAGCTGGGTGTTTTACTAAAGTGGATCTAAGTTTTGTAGGAGCTGTAGCTTATAATATTTGGGAGGAGTCCTCTTTAACTAAAAGAATACAAAATTATCCTACCTTTATTAATGTTACAAGCCTTGCTAAGCTGCCTTCTATGATCTTGACAGGGGCTCAAGCAAGTGAGGGGTTTTGAAGGTTAAGATTCGTCAGCTTCATCATAAGTCAACCTCTAGGATTTGGGATTAACGTGTAATGCATCATAATCATTCCCCTTTTCACATAATAAGAAATAGGTTCGCAGCATTTTGGCGTAGAACATCTGGTTTTCAGAACATATAATTGACTGATATTAAGCAGAAAATTCCTGTTCTAAGACAAACTATGAAGAAAAAAATACAAATAAATTGAATGGAAAGAAAAAAAAAAAACCTCAAGTAATCATAGCCAAAACTTCCCCTTTAGTTTTTTGTTACTTCGTGCAGTAAGTCTCTACCAGTTCTCTTTTTGTTTGTACTCATTTGCTATTACTAAGTGTGTCAGCCTTTGGATTCTCAATTTAATCAAACTGGTTGTACTTGTAAGTGACAATTACAAGGCAATTTTATTTTTATTCCCATTGTCCTTAAAATATACTGTGGAGTTAGTTGTTCCCCTGCCCCTGGATGAAGACTCATGCAGATTCTATGACTTTTTTCATTATTCTTAGGTGACAAAAGTTGTCTAGTTCCTTTGAGTCATAATTCAAAAATTAAAATGTCCAGTCCTACATAAAATAAAAATTTCAAAGGTGAGTTCCAGTTTACCTTCTCCTTTCTCTCTTAGCCCTTCTGCTCCTTTTCTCCTTCTCACCATGGGTATTCTCTTCCCTCTTCCAAAATTTGAGCAGGGGGCAGAATAGATAAGGGGAGCATAAAATTCTGAGCTGGCTGATACTAGCATGATGATCTAGTAATGATTCTTTCCTTCCCTCCCTGAGATTTTCTCGACTGCATTTCCCTGAACAAAGTGAGTTACTCTCTCTCCTGCTTGGTCACTTATATCTTTCTCATCCTTATGCATCCCTCAGCCTCTTTTGTCCTCTAGGTTTTTGTCCTTCAAAGAAGCTGTATCAAACAGGACCTGAGATGATGCCATGCTGGCTCTACAATCTGGTCCCTGGAAACAACCATGTATTCTCTACCCCACGGACTCTGCCTCCTCACCAATGCCCTCTCTATGTTCTACTTCAAAGCAGAAAGTCAGCCTGCCTTCTGCCCTATATATTTTCCAGGCAAAAGTCAGAAAGCAGACTACAGCATCCCCAAACTCCAAGGGCACGTTTAAAATTCTACAGATGGCAAAGAATGAAGCACCTTCCATCCATTGCCCTTATGGGGTAGTGGGGGGTGGGACTCACGAGCAAATCAACCACTCACTACAAACAAAAAAATCATCGCCCCTGTATTTATATCCTCAGTGTTGGTAAATGGTTTTAGAAGTTACTTGTCTTGTTTCTTACCACCTTCTTGGAAACATATTTATCCTGACCTGGAAACTCCCTTGAAATCTGTTTTGATTATCCAAGTACTTTATCCAAAACATCCATCAGATATGAAGAAATAAAACACATGTTGCAAATCTAGGTATTTTCAGCAAGCATCTTCTAGTCTCTGTATGATAAATAAGTAAGGTATAGTATTTGCAGTGGTTCTTCCTTTGTTTATATCATGTACACTTAGTCATCTATTTAAAAGGTCATTAAATGCTTTAGCTTGTAATGTCCTTAGTTATTTTTCCTTAACCAGTGTTAATCATAGTTATATAGATGTTACGAGACTAGTGTCTTTTGCATAGTATGATATATGCCATTGGCATTTAGCCCGTAATCTGAACCAAAAGGGCAAAAATGCCTCAGGGAGAGATACTGGTTCTTTAATGGGTAAAGGACATGTAAGATTCAAACATTTTATCCAGTTTTGTTTGGATTTTTCCTATTAGAATAAAGTTAACCACTTTGGCTTACTATAAAACATAAGTGTATCAAGGATATTTGCATCAAATATTTTGAACGACATGATTACTGAGATTTTAATAGTGTGTGTCTGTGTGTATATACACATACTTAAGACTCCTTTCTAGCAATAACATAGCAGAAGGGTCAACAAGCTAAGAGGAAATAAATTGACGATCAACAATCCTAGAAAAATAAAAAGGAGGGGATTAGAAAAGAAGACGGAATTACAGATAACATTAGAAGATATTTTTTACCCCTCAAAATTTTTTAGGATCCACTACTTCTATGCCAGAAACTGTAAATAAAGTTGCTTTGCAAATATTTGCTTATTTATTCTCTTTTTGTAGATGGGCATTGAAATTATAAATAGTTGCGTAAGTATAAAGTAGAAATGGTTTACAAAAAAAAATGTCATATTTTTCCAAGAAGGAAAACTGTACATTTTTATAAAACAGTGATTCTTTTATTCCAGTGTATTCTGTCCAGTATGCTAAGCATAGAATAGATGAAGTTTCATTTTTTTTGTTTGTTTGTTTGTTTTGGTGAGGAAGACTGGCCCTGAGCTAACACCTGTGCCGATCTTCCTCTGTTTTGCATGTGAGCTACCACCACAGCATGGCTTGATGAGCAGTACATATGTCCAAGCCCTGGATCCAAACTTGCGAACCCCGGGCCACTGAAGCGGACTGTGCATACTTAACCATTACGCCACTGGGCCAGCCCCTGAAGTTTTATTTTTTAAATATCAGTTATTTATTTTTGTTATTGTAGAACAGCTGGAAGTTTTATTAATAGTGGAGTTATGATAGGAATTTCTACTTTCAAATGAATCTCTCAGGAGTAAAATAAAAATAATAATAATAATTCAGATTGAGGGCCTGGATGGATCAAGTAAAAATGCTACAGGTTTAGAACTTACTACCTGTGTATAAAGGTACTTTTATTCTGACTCTCATGTAGACCTTTAATATGGTTAAAAACTTTCTGGAGGCGTTAGGTCCATGCTATCCTTACACTGCTAATGAGTCCTACTTTGCCTAAGTCATGTTTATAGTGTGATAAAGGAGTTTTTTTTTTTTTTTTTTTAAGTTTTTCCAATCCTAGTGTCTGCTGTGCTGTTTGAGAAATGAAAATCTTTAACAAAATCGAGAAAATCAAGTTTGGTACTTGCTTAAATGGCTATTTCACATTATGTTGATAACTCAAGCTTAACTCTTCAATGAGCACATCTCCTGACTTGCACATTAGTCTTTGGGTACATATAACTCAATACAGAGATGCAAGTGATGATACACTTACTGATTTATTTGAGGCATTTCCTTCAATTAATGCTATGTAGAATTATAATAATCCAACTTGATGATTTTTGTATTGGTATTTGGGTTAGTTTAACTGATAAATCCCAGTCTGCTTACTTTCCAAGATCACTACTTAGCATTCTTTAATGTATTGACATCACAGCATTTAAAAATTCAGGGCTATTTGAAATATAAGGGTAAAGTTAAAGGATTGAGACTCTAAAGTTCAACTATGAAATTTAGATATAGAGATAATGTTAATTTGGGGATAGTTTAAAATAAACTTTCATTTTACAGGTAAGAAAACTGAGGTGCTGCAGATAGAACAAATAGGTGATTGGTGTCAGTATAACTAATCATGAGTGACCATCACTGAACACAAATATCACACCCACCACTAACCCAGGGCTCTGTCAACAAAGCTGAATCCAAGCATGAGGAGATGGGAGAGAGTTATGCTTCCCAATCTTAAATCATCTGAAATTTACTGAAAACAAGCATGAACTAATAAATTATACTGCCTTAGGCCTGCTACTTTCATTCTTATTCATAAATAACACTTCACACATAGTAAATGCTTGATAAATATTTGTTGAAATGAATTAAATTTATTCAAGGATAAATATAGTGTCACACATCTTTCCAAGGCTTCACCACATTACATCAATTCATGAATTTCACTAGCTCTGAGTTTCTACCTACTCAGTAACAGTCTGTCCTTTAGCTAAACACTCGGTTCATTCTGAGAAACCCCAGGGCAGGTGGTCTCCCATGTGCTCAAGAAAACGTCATCTTGTGTTGTTTTGCTCCGATCAAGAAGCCCCACTTATGTCTCTGCTCTCCGCACCCAACATTTGAATATTGCCACAGGGCAATGACATCCCACAATAGTGGGTGCCTTATCCTACCAAATGCTAAAATATCCTATGATCAGGATGGAAGTGGGGAGAATGACTCTCTCTCCACATTTCTGTGACTTTTGTCTTCCTGGGGCCTGAAGTAGCACTGCTAGGTCACATAAGCTGGTAAGTAGAGGAGCTAATTTAAAGTTAATCTAGCTCCACTCTGAGCCCTAACTGCCCTAAACTGTGTGGAGTGTGGCAATGATGTTCCATCCTTTACATCCTCCTCCACTCCAAAATGTCTTTCTTCCCTCCTTAGCCAAACCAAATTTACACATAAATTTCTTAAATAGGTTGTTTGTAGGGAAAAGGATTAGGAAAGGGCTTCCTCTAGCTTCACTTTCTAGGAGTGTCCCAGCTATGCTCCAACTTCCAAACCAACTCATTGCAATAAAATAGCAAAATTTTTCATTCTGTGATATATATTTTATACTTTTTCTTTCTATTTTTATACTTATTGATCTAAGACATAAGGTCTTGTTTTGAAAAGGTACATAGCACTATTCAATTGTTTGTGATTCTATACAGGACATTTCTTTTGTGATAATGCTACATTATAAACAATTCTAAAATCTCTGTGGCTTAAGACACTATTTCTTGTTCCTGGGCTTACAGGTCATCTGTGGCACTGTTGGGCTCTGCTGGGCTCAGATGGCGTCAGCTGGCTTTGGATCCAGGCTGGAAATTGTATTCAGACATGCTCAGTGTTTCTTCTTATTCCAGGACATGTGGCTCTACCGGGTATATTCTCATAGCAGATGACAAAGGTACAAGCAGCAAGAAAAACCGTTCAAGTATATTCAGTGTCTCTGCTTGCATCAAATTCATTAACATCTCATTAACCACGGCAAGTCACATGGCTCAGCCGGAAGTTAGCAGAGTAAGGTTGGACATTCCCTATACTCTACTGGGAGGCTCTGCAGAGTTATGATACAAAAGGTTTGGATGTAATCCTATTACAGGCAGGGAGTGAAAAGGTAAAACAATAATCCATCTTACTACAGTTGGGAATAATGACAATGACAATGGCGATAGTGATGATGATGATGATATAAGCAAGTTTTCTTTTCCTCTAGTTTTTAACATCAAGTTATATTCACCCTGAGATTTTTATCCTTACTGTTAAAGGCCTAATAAGTTGGACTCGCAAGAGTGTATTATTTTTCTTCCCATGAACAATCAAAGAGGGTTTTGGGGAAAAAAAACTTCTCCTAAGTGAAGAGAGAAGTGCATAGGAGATGCGTGTCACTGTCAGAGAGGACACAGGACTTTGAGATGTGCTTTGAAGACATGACTCTCAAATTAACATTTTGCCTAGCTCTCACAGTCTTATGCTCGAGTATTAGGGAGAGAGGACTGTAATCTCAAGTGTGTAAATTTAGAAGAGGCTTTAAAAAAATTAAAAATACATGCTACAGTATTTGTTGTTTAGATAACAGAGTATGCCACACCTTGGATGAAGGTTCCTTCTCCTCACTTTGCAGGCACTCCTGAAATCCAGCAGTCTGAGAATGAAGCAGAAACATTTAACATGTGAATTAGAAGCAGGAGAGCACATTATGGTTCAGCAAGCATGGGTAATAGCAGGAAATCCCCAGTTTTAAGGTGTGATGACTTAATGAGACAGACTGAAGGAGCAAGAAAATGGTAGACCCCATGGTAAGTGAGAAAACTGGTTCTAGTGCATACACAGACATAGTAGTTGAGAAGAAAATTCAGTGGAGGCATTTTACTGCTACTACAGGCTATTTTCATCCAGACTAGTGTGTATGGAGGAAATACAGTTTATGTTCTTGTTGCTATTATTAAGTGCCATTATTATTTGTGTATTAGTGTTTTACCTTCAACGACATAACAGAATAGTGAACTCTGACAATTCTTTAGTTCATGAAAGGAATATGGTTACCCAGCTCAATACCCTTTTCTTAGGCTAAGATAAAGAAAACAAAATCGGATCTATCTTAAGAAAACAAAGATGAATGACAGCTTATCAGATCAATGAAAAATTGTTTCCATTTGGATAAGAATATGCCCAATGGACAAAAATTTGCTTGGCACTTCTAAGTTTTTATGTCTCTATAATATGCTACATAAATGCTAGAATTTATTTATTGCTATTAAATTAGAAGAAAATAAAAGTTACCCCATCAGTATCATAGAATTATATCCTAACACTTTTCATCACCTGAGGGACATTCCACAGGCTGTGAAATTCTCAATAAAATTGTAAACCTCATTGAATTAGCTCACACTGAGTTGAATATCAATAAAACTACAATTTCATTGTCAAGTGCTGGCCAGCAAAAATGAGAATCACATTGATTTACATTATCGCAGTTTAATATCCTTTAACAGACCTTGTCCCCTAGGTTCAGTCCTCAAATAACTTCTAACTCTAAACCTATCCTTTCTGTGGGACTTTCTTTCTTAGAAATCTCACCTAGTCCCATGCTGTAAGCATCAAGGAATGCCAAAATTGTGTCTCTAGACCTGCATTTCAGTCTCCTTAACAATCTGCCTTGGATATCCTATAAGGAACTGAAACTTGGCAGGTTAAAAAGCAAATCTATTCATTTCCTTTCCTCAGTATTTTCCAAAACATGCTATTCCTCTTGACTTTTTCATTTCTGTAAACAGGTCTAGTGTATTAAACTTGAAGCTGTTATACTTCTCCTACTTTATATTTAATCAATGCAAATTCTATATCTACAATGAATCAATATTTTATTTCCACATTTCCACTTGTAGTCCATTTCCTCTACTGCAGAGCCTCTTAAATCTTGAGTTCTTTGAAAAATCCATCCAAATGTAATTCTCAGGTTTACTTTACTTGCCTTCTTAATTCATCTATAATACTCCACTGCTGCGTAACCTTTCTAGGGTGCAGTCCCTCTGCTACTTCAAACTCTGTCTATTTCAGGTTCATTTCAAACGCCGTTCACTCCATTATGATTTTTTCTACTGTCATAATCATATATAGTCTCTCAGCCATCTGAATTCTTTTTGGAAATTTTACCCCCTCAAATATTCTCACTTATGATTAATCTTTTTTGAAATGTGATCGATTTTGTGTTTATTCCCCCATTTTCTCCCACCAGGCACAAAATTGAGTGTCTTCTGATGCCAAGAGTGGTGAGTTACTTGTCTTTCTATCCCAGGCTATAATTTGCACATAAAAGGTAAATGGTAAATACTTACTAAATTTAATCAACAACTCAACTCAGGCCCTGTGAATTCACAATTTATTTTCTAGCAAAAGCAAATATCATTCTTCTTCCGATGGTTACGCAATTGAAGAATTACCTAGAATCACATCAATACCTCAGAACGCAAATGCTCACAAATAATTAGTGATATTTTTTAGCTTTGATTTATTGGAAAGCATTTTTTCCCCCTAAACTGAGAAAGGCGTTAGTGTCCTCTGTTAGGATGAAGTGCCTGTTAAAATATTGGAGGTTGTCTTCACTGAAGATCTGGAATATTGGATCAGAAGCTCCTGCCATTGACAGACTTGGCATAAGCGCCTTCTACAGAGTAGACATTTTATAACTTTTGAATAAATTAATTTGGGTGGCTATCGATATTGAAAAGGATGTATTTTTGGTAAAACTAAATGAGGCATTCCAGTTTGTCTTCAAATTCAGTGAAACCTTGATTTGTAGAAAAAAGCAGAGAGATATATAATTCATATGCCCAATTATTGTTTAGCTAAGTATCTTCCACATTTGCTATTTTCTATTTCTTTTTATTACTGTCTAAACCAACTTGTACTGCTTCTCCCATGGTAGTCAGAGCTGAACATGTGCTGAATCTTGCAAGCATATCTGCTATGAAAATAAAACTAAGTATGGTTCATTTGAGATGATCTCTTATATTTTCCCGGTTATTTTTTGGGCTGCATGATTCTAGTACTACATGCTCTCCCTCAGCTTTTGTTTCATGAATTGACATTAAATAAACCATGAAAGTCTGGTGCTAACATAGACAATTCAGCAATTAAAGAGACAGGAAATGGAGATAGCATATTTACTTTTAACACTGCCTCCATTATTCTAAACCTCCTAACAACAGTAATAAAATATTTTAGCAAGAGTTTCCAGATGCAATAGGAATTTAATTTTCTTCTCAGAAAGGGGAACTCGTTCATAACTCACCAGAGGAGACTAGGCTTATAAGTTATTCAATTCTTCTTATTGTAATAAAATTGGGGCAGAGAGTAATTTCTTTTCTCTTTCACTGTGGTAGATACACATAAAGCTAAGTAATTGAAGTGAAAATTAATATGTGTGAGTTACAAATTGTTACTTTGGGAAATACAAAGTCTTACTGGTTTCAATATTACAGACCAGAATATCTCTCTCTGTTTGCACCTTCATCATGTAAAAGGCTTTGCTGATGGTCATATGTGAGCAGGCAGTGTGGACAGGTATGCTGGGTCACAGGAAGCAACTTTCACCCCAGTAGTGAAGCTAAACACCCCACTCACATGAGGGATGTGCTTTTCAGGGAATCATCCCACATCTTTGCTTTACTGACTGTGTAAGCCATTTAGTGCTGCCTAGGCAGAGGATTTGAAAGATATGGGTCACATTGTCCTTAAAGAATGGTTTTTGCCCAATGTTGTCCAATTTCAGTCACAGAACTGCAGCAAATATTTGGGAAACATAATTTCTATATAGCCGTTTCCATTGACAACAAGTTTAGTATGAGTGATGTTGTTGTACACGCAGAGTTGAATTATGTTTTTTAAAATGTCCTTATTCGTATTATAAAAGTAATTCATGGGGCTGGCCCCATGGCTTAGGGGTTAAGTGCACGCGCTACGCTACTGGCAGCCTGGGTTTGGGTCCCGCGAGCACACCGACGCACTGACGCACCGCTTCTCCGGCCGTGCTGAGGACGCGTCCCACATACAGCAACTAGGAGGATGTGCAACTATGACATACAACTATCTACTGGGGCTTTGGGGGAAAAAAAAGGAGGAGGATTGGCAATAGATGTTAGCTCAGAGCCAGTCTTCCTCAGCAAAAAGAGGAGGATTAGCACGGATGTTAGTTCAGGGCTGATCTTCCTCACAAAAAAAAGTAATTCATGGATTTAGAACCCTAGGAAATTTTTGCTGATATATAGAAGGAAACAACATTTCTCATCCCATTGATAACATTGCAATGTGTTTTATTTCATTAATTTTACTAGACATGTGCGTACAAATATACATATGATCATGTATGTATGCATTGAAGCTTGTATTTCAAAATATGTATGTATACATATATATGTGTACATGTATATGCACCTGCATTTGAATTTTGCACTTTTCATGTTACAT
Source organism: Diceros bicornis minor (assembly GCF_020826845.1). NCBI lineage: Eukaryota > Metazoa > Chordata > Mammalia > Perissodactyla > Rhinocerotidae > Diceros > Diceros bicornis. The sequence continues at coordinate 21,995,743 of NC_080750.1, forward strand.
TGTTATTGCAAATTTTCCCATGTCATAATTGTGAAACAGCACTACATTAATGGCTGCATAACAGTCCAATGATCGATAATAACTCTGATTCATCTATCCATTCCCCTATTATGAAACTTTGATTTTTTTCCTGTTTTTACTATCATAAATATTGTTATAATGAACTAACTTCTAAGGAAAGTTAATTTTATGTAAACTATAGAGAACTATCTTCTTTCAAAATTCATCATATTCTCCCTAGCTTATAGTTTTCATATCAAAGACAATCCTTTTTTATTAAAAATATACAAAAATATTCTTTATGATATATGCTACTTACAAATGAAATTACTTGCTACTTTTAAAACCATAGGTCCTTTTCTCTCATTTCTCAGTCCTCTTTATTTGGTTGTGTTTTTCTGACAATGTTTATACCTTCTGTCTAAATCTTCTTCCTTCTAGCCCTCTGTCACATTGTGCTAGCGAGGTTGACCTCCCACATCTATGACCAATTTTTGTTTCCCTCCCTTGACATGCTGAGCAATACCCAGAATGTAGTACTCAGTCTTCTCTCTGGCCTTTCTCACTTGAGGAATTCATTCATTCTGAAGACTTCAGTAACCAATGCCATGTGAATTGAATCTATTTTTGTTTACATATATCTCATCTCTTACTATTTGGAAAGACCCCTGAATCATAGAGTACACCATATGATTTTTCCTTTGTTCTATATACTTAATACAATGCTATTAGCAGTGCTATTACTGTTAATAGCAATGCTCACTGGCCATTTACTATATATGTCAAGTCTTGTGCAAAGTACTTTCTTTATATTCATCTAAATTAACCTTCACAAAAATTCTATGAGATGGGCATCGCTATTCTTACTTCACAAATAAATAATGTGAGTTCCCAGGGTGCTAAGTATTTTGCCAAGGTCTATATGACGCTAAAGAGCAGATACAACCTATGACACTATCCAGTCTTATCATGAACCGTACATTGCACACAGAGAATAACCGTATTTAAAATAGCTCCTTTGTTAGTCAGTTATTTTTTTCTTAATGACTAATCCAAAACTCAATATAGAGCTTAACCATAGATTTCAACAATGATCTGGAGAGAAAGCAATTCAGAATTTGAACCTGAAACGTGAGACGATACATAATTCCCTTGTTAAACCTGTCTAGTTCCTTAATCTCTCACCAGAGCACATCCTTTTCCAATTTGCAAAGCATGTTTTCATTTTCCCATTCTATTCTTTCTTGCCCTCCTCAGCTAGTGGTCCTGGATAATGGATGTGAGGTTGGGCATAAAGGATTTTGTTGATGAGTGAACCACACAGCCACAGATCTGCAGACTTGTAGAACTGTGGGGCTCAGCATTGTTGGTAATATGAATCCATGCCAGGAAAAATTTTGTGTCTTGGGCTATGCAGCTCCCCATTCACTTCCTTTGTTTATTTCTTATGGCTCCAGGATGGCTCTTTCTTCTTCCACCTCTGTTGTTACTCTTTACTAAGATGTCTTTCCCGAAGAATGTGGTCTCACGGTTATTCTCCTGATTGAGAAAGAGCCTCCTGGCTTTTCTGAAGTTTTCCTTCTAGTCAAGGTTCCTTTCCTATTAGCAACAAAGAAACAACACAAATTTAATTAAGAAAAAAACAAAAACGGATGTGGTCAAAATTCTCCCATATGAGTGAGAAAGTCCTAAGTCTACAGTCCCAAGACAATGTGGTCTAGTTGAGAGGATGGACTTGGAGTGTAGACCTGGATTTCAGTCCCAGCTCTATCACTTGGCCAAGTGGTTTAATCTTCCAGAGACTCAATTCCCTCATGTTTAAAATGGGAAAGCTATAAAATTCAGCTATATTTCATAGCATAGTCTGCAACTAATGTCTTCTTTGTTTTGTAGCAATGAGAAAAAGAGGAAAGGGGAAAAGAAGGGAGCCTGGATAGTAATTGAATGGAATACTGCTCACCTACTCAGCCAGCTGGGGGTGCTGTCAGGAACCTATGCAGGGTCAGTAACTGCTTCCAGTCACTTTCGATAAATATATGCAGTTTGAATGATTTCAAGTTTATTAGCCAAAGACGATTATTACATTTAAAATAAAAAGTGTATTAAAACTGTCATTAACCTTGTCAAACTGCAAATTTGAAAAATACTGGTCCAATTTTCACTTCAAAAATCAGATTATTTCCTTGATCCTTCCCCACATTCTTTCTCTTCATTGCTGGTTGCTGAACTGCATATTACCTTTTTAATTCTGCGTCTTTGTTTCACAGCATACTCTCATTTGCATTTCTAAAATCAGATGTTCCTTTTCATATAACACAGTATCCTAATTAAAATACTAAAGGATGCTTTTTGAATGAAGAGAATTTACATTGCCATAAAAAATGCTCAGAGTGATGCAGGATGTCTCCTTTTTATATTTCAATGACACTTTCTCTCTAAATTATTTCTAGTTATGGAGTTAACGCTCTCAGCCTTTAGGGTAGATTAAAAGTGTGAAAGAGGAATAGGCAGCAAAAGAATTGTGGCAAAAAGAAAATGTGGAATTCACAGTAAAATTTTGTGGAAAAAAATTAACATACTTATTTTCTAATTAACTCCCACCAAAGTGTCTTATTTTCTTGATTGATTGATTGATTGATTTGGCCTTCACATGCAGAGTAGAGCTAATCACATTTTTTGGTTCATAGCTCCTTGTTCTCCTCAGTCTGTGGAAATGCATTCTCTTGTTTCACTTTACTTTTCCTTCCTGTATCTCTATTCTCATCCCACTCATGCTGAGATGTTTGAGAAAAACCCTTAAAAATTTCCCTTAAATATCTATGTGTTTATGTGTTTATATGTATTTTAATTTAGCTAAATGATGCCTTAGCCTGTTTCCTACTCTCCTTACTCAACACTATGATTTTGAGATCTGGATATTATTTCTGAATGTGTCTCTAGTTTGTTGCATTTTGGCAACATTGAATTCATTGTTCTCATCATTACTTTAGCCATAGACATGGAGCTGGTCTCGACTTCCTTCACCCACCTACAACACCATGATAAACACCCTAGCAGCACCATGTGTGAACTTCAGAACTCAAGTACTAGGACAAAGGGTATACACACCTTTAATTTTTCTAAGACCTTCAATATGGCTTCATGAAATGGCTGAACCAGTACAGTCACTCTAGAATTCTTATTTTCCCCACTTCTTCAGAAGTATGTACTGTCATTCTTCACTTTTATTTTTGTTATTCTAATGGGAGTAAGTGATAACTCATCAATTTATTTCCCTATTCCAAGACAGTTCCAGAGGAGACTGCACGGTTGGAATCTGGACTCTACCACTCACATACTGTGTGACTTCAGGCAAGTTTCCTAATCTCTTTGTCCTTCAGATCTTCACTGGTGAAGGAGAAATGACACTAGCACAGAACTCATATTGGGGCTGTGAAAATTATATGAGCAAAAATAAATAAAAACACTTAAAACTGTGTCTGGCTCATCATAACCCTATTTAAGTGTCACTACCGTTTTTAGTTTATTTATCAAAATGTAAACTCCATGAGGGAAAATTTCTGTTTATTTGTGTATTATTTTAATCCAGTGCCTAGAACAGTGTTTTTGCATGGTAATGTACATTGGTGATGATGAATCTTTAAGGCATTCCTGATAAACACTGAACTTAATCATGTTGTATCATTAAGGGGTTCAGTTTTTCTGATTTTTTTTCTGTACTGCATTGGTATAAACCTGGAAAACCACCTCCCAAAGGCTATGTGGCAAAAAGAGAAAAGCATAAATTAAGTCCTCCATTCCCACCCTTTCATGGTAATCAGCCCTCCTCTGCCTGGGGACACTTGGTCACAATTCTCCCCCAAGGATTTTTCATAGCCTTTACCTTGCTTTTTCAAAGCTTTCTTCCTAATTCTGTAGCATTTCTAATGTTGGACTGTAGGAGGGTGTCAGAGGCCTAGGCTAATTTTCTCCTTCTTTTATTAACATCAAATTCTCAAATGACCAAATGCTGAGAGGAATCACCAATTCATTCAGTGAAAGAATTATTATTCAAAAAACACATTGACTCAAATGAAACAGTCAGAATTCAATTTAATTTAAGTTAAAATGTAAGGTATTACATTTACAATCAACATTTCTATCATCAATCAATGGAATATGCAAAAATGAAGGGTACTTTATGTTAAATTATTGGGAGTATTTAGTTGACCAATTGGTCTATTATGAGATAATGCAATGTAGCTTCTAAAAAAATCTTTTGGGGATATCTGCTTCTGGTAGACTAGATATTCTGATAGAATTTTCTATATCAGAGAACTAGATCCAAAATAAAACAGTTTTTTGATACAATGATGATGTGCAAGTATAAGTGAGGTCTCCATACATCCTGCAAATTCAAATTCTTCTTCCTTCTCCTCCTCCTTATCATCATCATCTGTGAGCTTGTGTCTGAGTTGAAACAGAGAGCAGTGAGGTGTGTGAAAAAATGGGATTGTCCTGGGAACAGACACCAAAAGCAGTTCTGCATTGGAGCACTGGTCCTCAGGCCAGTAGCAAGGTTTTTGAGCTGAGTTTGGAGCGTCTATATTGATTTGGACCCTTAAATGGATTCAAGAGTTCCAGATCAGAGGCAACTTATACCTTCTAGAAGGTGTAAATCTTCTCTAGAGGAAAGCATTGTCAATGAGATTCATAAGATTCCTGCAATTAAGATCGATAAATGAGCTCATAGAGACGACCAAGCACACAAGAAGGGAAGTCACCACAAGTACATGTCAGGAGAAGCAATTAACATGGTTAGATACCCCCCACCAGCACCTCAGGCTGCAGATATTGGAACTTTCAGATATAAGCTACAGAATAGTTATGAATAAAATGTTTTAAAAAATGGATGAAATAAAACATATGAATAAGTAACAAGGATAATTAGGCATATTTGAAAAAGAAACACATAGAATTTCCAGAAATAAAAATATAATTGCTAAAAAATAAAAACTTGGTGCACAGATTTACAGCCATCCTACATAGCTGAATAGAAAATAGTTGAGAAAATATATCTTAAGGAATTATCTGGAATTCAGTGAGGATATAATAGCTTTGGAAATACAGAGAGAAATTATAAAAAGACTACATTGAGAAGATCTAATCAGAGTTCCAGAAAGAAAGGTTAGAGATAATAGAAGAGAGGTAATATTTTTAAGATTAATGACTAGGAATTTTCAGAACTGATAAAACACATGAATGTACAGATTTAAAAATCATTGGCAAAGAAGTTTTATTCACAAGATTGTGGCACGAATAAAGTAAATTCTGGGAACTTTTCAATGTGAAATAGACAAAGAAATGACAATGATACTATTCAAGAAGGAAATAATAATTATGTTCAATAATAGAGAAAAACTTACCGGCCACTGGCACTATTTGTTAATTTAAGGAAAGAGTTCTCTGTCTGAAATATTTCTAGGAGACTGCCTATGATATTTTTTGGTGAAAAATATGATCAATGGGCCTCTGAAACCCTGGCACTGTAAGACTGCGTAATGGAAGGAAGTTATAGGAAGTCAGCATGATGGTAGACTAAGAGGCTTCTGATTTTCCCTCCTCCCACAGATGTACTGAATAAACAGCTGCACACAAATCAATTGCCTCTGAGAGAAATCCAAAAACTAGTCAAGACACTCCTAAACACCAGGTGACTGAGAAAATTCCCACATCAAAACGAGTAGGAAAAGCTGAGACACATTCACACCATAAACCCCACTGCCGGCACAGTGCCATACAATCGGGAGAGAACCCCCACCTCCCAGTTTATCCCTGGGAAGTGCAAAGTTGCATCACATATCCAGTGCTCCAACTTTTACAGCTGCCACCAGAGGGACTGACTCCTAAATCAACAAGCTTCAAGCCAAAGGGGCTCAGCTTTCAAGAGTCTCCCAGTATGACAGAAAAGGAAGAAGCAGTTTTAAATGGATGAGCAAGCCCATGCCACAATTATCCCCCTTGGCTTAGGACAGAGGAAGCAGGCAAAAATGTCCAGCTTCCAGTTTCTCCATGGAAGGAGTTTGATTGCACACTTTTCCAGCTGCTGCCCGAAGTTCAAGCTTCTAATTACCCTGCATCTGGGAGCTGATGGGGCTCCAGGAGACTGAACGAGTTTGTGGGCACTTTCCATGCCTTCTCCCCGCTGGCTCATCCCAGCGATAAAATTCAATCTCCAGCTTCTTCCTGGAAGGAGCTTGTCCACGTATCTAGCACTCCAGCTTTTATGGCTGCCACCCAAGAGGTTGGCTCCCAAATCATCTAGCTCTGAGACCCAATGGGGCTAGCCATTTGTGGCTCTCCCGGGACCACTGAAAACAAAGAGGCAGTTTTGAACGGACACGTGAGAACTTTGCTATCCCTCTGGAATCAGCACAGAGGGCACAGGCAAAAATGCGCAGCTCCAAGATTCTCCCCAGAAGGAGTTTGACTATATACTTTCCCTGCTGCTGTCTGGGAGGTCTGGCTTTTAATTAGCCTATACCTGGGAACAGATGGGGCAGGTAAAAAACGACTTGTATCCAAAATATAGGAAGAACACTTAAAAGTCAACAATGAAACAAACAACCTGATTAAAAAATGGACAAAAGGTCTCAATGGAAGCCTCACCAAAGAAGCTATGCTGATGGCAAATAAATGTATATAAAGTGATGCTCGATATATGTCATCAAGGAGTAGCAAATTAAAACAGTAATGACATATCACTACACATATATTAGAATGATAAAATCCAAAAAATTGGCAACACCAAATGCTGGTGAGGATGCGGAGCAACAGGAACTCTCATATCATTGCTGGTGGGAATGCAAAATGGTTCAGCAATCTGGAAGACAGTTGGACAGTTTCTTATGAAGTTATACATAGTCTTACCATATGAAGCAGCAATCCCATTCCTGTGTATTTACTCAATGGGCTTGAAAACTTATATCCACACATAAACGTGCAAATGAATGCTCACAGCAGTTTTATTCATAACTGCCAGAAGCTAGAAAAAACCAAAATGTCCTTCAATAAGTTGAAGGGAAAAACAAATTGTATACATCCATACAATGAGATATCATTCAGCCATAAAAAAAAGATGAGTTATCAAGCCATGAAAAGACATGGAAGAAACTAAGAGCATATTACTAAATTAAAAAAAAAAAGAAAGCTAGTTGGAAAAGACTGCATACAGTATGATTATAACTATATAACATTCTGGAAAAGACAAAACTTATGAAGATCACTGATTGGCAGGGTTTTAGGGGGAGATAGAGTAGGATTAATAGGTGAAGCAAAGGGGATTTTTAGGATAGTGAAATTATTCTGTATGTATTCTGTAGAAAGTACTCATTTTAATGATGAGTATATGACATGTATTTGTCAAACACGTAGAACTGTACAATATCAAGAGTGAACCTTAATGTAAACTATGAACTTTAGTTAATAATGTATCAGTATCAGTTCATTAATTCTAACAAATGTACCACACTAATGCAGGATGTTAATAATAGGGGAAATTGTGTGTATGGTGGGAGGGGTATATAGGAACTCTCTGTATTATCTACTCAATTTTTCTATAAATCTAAAGCTGTTCTAAAAAGTCTGTTAATTAAAAAAAATTTATGCTGTATGAAAATAATAATGTTCAATAATTTTGATCTATGAAAACAGCATTTTCATATGATTTTACTTTATATTATCCACACAAAATACTTGTGTTAGGTACTAGAATGGTTTGGTTTGATATTTGAATTTAGATCTAAGACACAGCTCTAAAGTATAGCTGAATTTGATTATTGTATTTGCTCAAAGCAATACTCAAAAATTGGAAATAAATTTCATGATCTGTGTCATCTGTTATATCTCTCTCCCTATATTACATGGTTTCCAGGTGTTCATTAATATTAATACCATATATACATAGCCTTATAGAAGAATTAGGACTAGATACAAGATCTTCTGAAATTAATAAAATACAGATATTTATCTTGTTAACAGTTTTTGGTAATTTAAAAATCCAATTAATTTTTATTGTGATGATGGCTCTTATTTTGCTAAAGATTTGTTTGACCTCTCTTTGATGATGAGGTAACAATCCAATGGAGTGCACTGAATAACTGTGGTGCCCTCTTTTCTCAATTCTTCCCATCACTTGTTTTGGGAGTATTTTCTTTCTGATTTTAGTTTTCAGATACTTTCTTGACTTCAGAATCCACTTTAGCCGTTTATTTCCCACTACTGTTTCTTAATAAGGAAGGTGCAATATAGAAAGCCATGGAGGGTCAAATAAAAAGGCGAAATCTCCGTGTTATATAAAGCGCATGACCACAGCTCAAGTGAATTCTGTGCACCACATGGAGGAGCTCACTCAATCTCAGCGATGATTACCCGATTTAAATGCAGATAAAGCAACATTTCTGAAGAGATAAAATAGTGCATTCATTTTTTTCGGCATGATTCTATGATTTTAAAGCACTTAAAATTGTATTGTAGTTTTCACCTGAATATCCTTCATTGCTTGAGTAATGCCAAGTGGTACACAACTAGATTGGGCATCTTTTGCATAGTTACATACAATGAACCTAAATGTACTCACATCACTATGATCGATTTTGCTGAATGAATTTATAACATCAGACTCATGATTATTTTGAAGTTAAGGGGTAGATTTTTATCTGACAAGAAATATTAATTGATATGTAAGCATTTTTTCATTTATTCATTAGTTCCATCAGTCATTAAAACTAAGTTACTCAGTGTCTGCTATGTCTTACTACTATGTAGTAAGCAAAAATCGCAATGGAAAATATAGATGTAGAACATTTTGTAATTATGCAATTCTCATTTGGAAATGTATTGTTTATATTTTGCAATTTGAATTAGAAATTGATTTTTGAAATATTTAAATACATTCAGCATTTGAGGAAAGTTTCAACATTTTAAAAAGTTAATCATGAACATTTTCTATACTAAATATCACAACTATAAGTGATAAAAACAACTGTTATTAAAGAAGTTGCATCATAAATAAATACACAACACTGGCACATAATAACATTCTTCAGAGGAAAATGAAAATGAGTGATGTCAACAGTAGCTGCTAAACATGTTGTGATAGAGAGAGAGATTGAGATCAGCAGTAAAAATGGGCAACAGACTATTTGATTTTGGCATCTAGGAGTTATTTTAATGTTCTCCTCTGGCTAAATCTCTTGTTGCACCCTGTCCTGCTGCAGAAAATCAACATATATGTATATATGTTTTACATACATATATACATATATGTATGCGTGTTTTACCCAGTACCTAATTTAGCTCTGCCGGAAATTCTTCCTATGTAAATACCTATCCTTTATTCTATCATAAATACCTTTAAGTATTGTCTTTGTACCTAAATTAACTTGTATCCTCTTATTGTTATTTTGTTATTTCAATCTTTACTTTTCTTATTATAGAAGCTATGTCCACTAAGTATTTATAATTTGAAACATAAAAAAAAATAGAAAGAAGAAAACAAAATCCTCTCTATATAGTTTCATTCCACAACACAATCAATTAGATTGCTTACCATCCTATCTATCTTTAAAATTTAGTTGAAATGCATTTATGAGTTTTTTCTCCTAGGGAGCCTTCCTTGGGCCTTTGATTTAGACTCATTTCTACGTAGTGGTTTCTGAGGCAGTTTGTAATTCCCCTTTCTAGGACTTGAAACATTTTGCTTTAAATATCTGTTTAATTATTTGCATTCATTCAGCCTCCCACCCCTGCCCCCACCTTACAGATTGTAGACTCTAAAAAAGCAAAGACTTTTTCTGTCTTATCCACCACTGTATTCCTAGCAACTAACAAAGCACCGTGCACACAGTAGGCTTAATAAATATTTGTTCCATGTATGAGTAATGATCATAAAAGTGTGTATCCTCCTTTCGCAATTAACGTAATGTCATAAGTATTTCTCCATATTACAGTATTTACTTTTAAGTATTTTTATGCAGTTCACCATCTGTTCACTGCATAAAAATCAATTTCAAGATTGTTGGACTCTTTGACTTATGTTTATCACCACTATAAACCAAGGTTCTTAGCAGTGCAATTCCCCTCATCAATGCCTACTATATCCTACTTCATCTTCACTTCTATAAACTGCAACTAAATCTTTGTTCAAAAAAGACAGGAGCAAAGTCCTAATTCAAAGACTAATGAGCGTGGCAAAGCTAATGAGAAAAATCCTAAAACTTCCTCTGTGGTTCTTTATCCCTCTTGGCTTATTTTGTAATTTAATGACATCACAGTAAGCAGGAAGGACCTTCTTTCTTTTTAAAAAATATGGCCTCTGTTGTTCCAGTCAAATTTAAAATTCGCTTTCTGACTCTAATCACTATATTTTACATAAAAGCATTGAACAAAGCACGAAGAAATTTTCTATCTTTAAATTCGTTAAATTTGTTATTTTAATATCTAGTGATGATCAGTTATTCATTCACTAATATGATTAGCTACAGTATTATGTGAAGTAGTGAGGCTCAGTTTAGTGAGATGAACAGCCACATAAACCAAAATTTTTTACACACTTCAAGATCAGGGCTATTAACAATAATATGTAAAGTATGTAAAGATAAGTGATCTTTACTTTCTGTGTGTGGGCTTTCATTTTAGGAAATTGTATCTGAGAAGTTTCTGCAACAGGTAGCCATGGTCTAAGACTTAAAGAAAAATTTACTTGATGAGTACGGGAAGATTTATCATATTTTAAAAATGATTTTTATATTAAAGTATATAGCAGCAACAGCAGCCTGAATTTCTGAAAGGGATCCAAAATATTCAAGCAAGTTGATCTTGTAGAGTTTAGACAGGGGAGAATTTGAATTGATGATTAGAAATCTATATTCTTAATATATAAAAATGTTCACACTAAGTTATCAATATGAAGAGTGTGCAGATCTATATAAGCATTGCCTCTTGACTCATCTTTAAAAAGCTGTTTGGATGCTTAGTAAATTGCCAGGCAACAATTGATTACATATCAGAAAAGGACTTCTGTACATCTTAGAGAAGACTAAGGCTTCGATTGTCATCACTGGGAAAACATGAATCAGTTTAAAATATGTTTTTTTTGTACCAGAATGATATCTCTTTCAATTGGGAGTTCTGGGTCTTTTATGCAAATATTGTTACCTGAGTATATCTGAAATTTCCTTTTAGAATCATCTTCAAAGTAGAGACAGATCAAAGTGCGGGATCCTAGATCAAAACAAGCGATGCCTTTTTAAAAACTCTTATTTGTGCTTTAGTTCAAAGCAAGTTAATAAATGCTATCTTTTCAACATCATTATAGGGAAGCAAAATTTAACATTGGCCCTCACATACGTCTACCCTGAAGAGCAAGAGGGCTTTGTGAAACTATAGGAAAGTAGAGAACTGTGCTGTTTCAGACGTTGAGGAAAATAGCAGCAAGCTAGTGCTATCAAAGTAATAAAGGCACACAATGGAAATGCTTCTTTGTGCACACTTCTATCTTAGCACTTATCACATCCGACTAGGATAATATGCTTACATTTTGTTTTCTTTACCGTATAATCAACCTTAAAGGAAAGGAGAATGTGTTATTTATCTTTGTTTCATTAGCACCTAGGACAAATATGTGCCTCCCAATAGCTCCTTAATAAGTGTTTAAAGAACTGATAATAACAATAATAATAATAAAAGTCCCTTCGATAATGGAGTGTGTTTGAATAACTATGTCATGGACAAAATAGAACTTTGCTTGTGATTAGTTTTGTCATAGGTAAAACCTAAAAGGACTTGTAAATGGACTAAACAAATAACATTTGCTCTGAGGTATTTTTCCATCCTTTTAAACAAGTGTATATATTTTACTTGAGAGTATAAAAACAGATCAAAATGACACTATCACATGAAAGATATGAAGATTACTTTAACCTTTCATTTCCTTTAAAAATGCAGTCATGTTTCACTAAATAAGAGAATTCATAAATTGAAATTAGTCATTTACAATAGTTTAAATGAATTACACAAAGCTCCAAATAAAACAAATGCCTCCATATGCACATGCATTCTATTTTTACATTACTTGTAAAGAATTTAAACAAAATAACTGGATTTCATATGGACTAAAATAAACCCTTAAATTTGCTATATAAAAATCTACTGTATATTCATGACAATATCAACAATTATTAAGAAATATTATAGCAGCAAATAAGCCAAACATATTACACATCAATATGATTTGAAAAATATTCTATAGATTGTTAATACAGTTTAAAAAACATTGATATTTCACTCACTCTCAATGTTTGTAAGACCATTGTCTCATGAGATGTCCCTTGGAAGTAAAAAGCTAAGCAAAACCAAACAAAAAACTATCAATTATTAAATAAGTGTGGGGTATCCTAGAATATGCTAACGTCAATTCTGAATGTCTACATGGATGCTATAATGAGCCAAATTTTGCAGAGATATTTGGCTATGCAGGTACTTGGCCTTTTTTGAGAGGAACACACTAGCCCCTCCCAGAACAAATGTTCTATGGCACATGCTTTGGAAAGTTCTGGGCCATCAATTGGCATCCACCAGATAACAGTATTCTGTCTTTGAAACAAGGAAATAAAATTGAATTTTTTGGTAAGCTGTTTGGTAAGCTTTCTGTGGTATATGAACATGTGGTTCTCCAAGAATGACTCTCATCTGTTCACAAAGATAATGAATATGGAAAAAACTATTTCAAGAAGTTTAGTTGCAAAAGGAAATAAAGAAATAGTCTGTTAGAAGAAGGAAAATACATGTTGAAGGAGGTTGAAATGGGAAGGATCTTGTTGGGAGTGAGCTGTGGAATCTGTAGAAAAAGGAAGACTTACTGAGTATAAATCCTGAGAAGGTAGGTGAGGATTGGCTTCCAAATACAGATGGGAGAAGTAGAATTGGATAAGAGAAGAGACACTTGGTCTAATGTAGCCTAAAAGAAGGAAGAGAGCAAACGGACAGATACAAATCTGTTTGCAATAGATGGTTTCAGATTTCTTTGTAAGATGGGATCAGTAGTAAATCACGAACTTGAGGTCTCTTTGTAGGAATTTTGGCGAATCTTCAGAGCAGGCATTAGAGGAGAGGGATGATTGGAATTGTCCATGGTTACATCTGCCTACGGCTATCTGAGTAAAATGCAATTTTAGCCTAGGTCTGAAAAATTGAACACAATAAAAAGAGAAAGGTGTGTGGTGTGTGTCTGTGTGTGTGTGTGTGTGGTTATATGTTAAAGTACTTCAAAGAAGAAGTGCAATTTAATGGAAACAACCTGGATGGGTTTGGCCTCGTGAAATTAGATGCTATTCTTGCCCTTCCATTGTGTGGCTAAATGGCATTACACAAGTGATCTCCTCTCTCTGACCTTCAGTGTCTTCAACTTAAAAATAAGGAGATCCACCCAGATAAGTTCTTCTTAAAATTTAATAAGCATATGAGTCACCTGGGAGATCTTATTAAAATACTATTTCTGATTCAGTTGGTTTGGGACTGAGGCTTGAGATTTCTAACCAGCTCTTGGGTGATGTGATACTGCTGGTCCTTGGAATGCACTTTGAGTTTCAAAAGCCTAAATAATTTGATCACTAATATTCTTCTACATTTATATGTAACGGTTATATATTGAGAGCAAGCATATCAACTTCTCAGGCTCCCATGTTTTAGTGTCTCTTTAGTTTGGAGACTTCATCAATATATTTTCGTACTATTATATAATAATAAATATCCACATACTCATGATAGAATCCAAATCTATGTAAAATTCAGATAATTCTTAGGTCCATACTACAATATAGTCAATATAATAACATCTATGAAAACATACGTGAACTACCTATTCTAAAAATATTTACAAAAAAGATGAATGATAAATATTTCTTCTTTTTTTCCCTTCTTTTATTTCTATCTCTCTTGTCTCCCTTCTCTTCTTCTCCACTCCTTTCCTTTTTGAGATGCCTAAGATTAGAACTCAGTGGTAAGAGGATTAAGCTCCAAGTTGTCGCAACTTATTTATGACATGTAGAATCTGTGGATCATTGAGAGTTGATGTTATAGAATCACAATAGTGTGGAAGGTTCTGCATTGAAATTGTTCCCCTACTTTCTTCTCTGTAAGAATAGAATATAAACTAGTCTTGGAATCAGATTATTTGGCCTGAGAATATTATTGAATATCATTTCAAATCAACTCTTGTCAGGTAAATATTAAAAATATCAATTCACTGTAAATTAAATGCTGCTTATATTCAATTCAGTTAACATGCGTTAAAAACAACAAAATTATACTTTTTGATTTCCAATGAGAAAAAAGCAATCATAGTTTTCATTTTATGAATAAGTCCATAAAAATGTACAAGTAGAGATCAGATGTCCGCTTATTGCCAGATGTGTACTTACGTCTATATCTAGGTCAATATTGACATCATTTATATCTGTGTCTGCATATTGGCATCCACCGTAATAGTATATCTATGTCTCTATCTCACAAGAGTTTCCTGAGGCCTCATGAGTCTGAGGATTCTGGGATTTCCCATGGTTTCTCAAAGGCATGGACAGTCTCTTTGTGTTCTCCTGCTCTGGCCTTCTGTCACCGGTTGTTCTCCGAATAGCTGGTTGATGGCAGTATCTTTCCAATACTTGGACCATCAGCGCTCTCCAGAGAAGGTCAACGTCTAGTGAAGAGATCAGGTTCTTTGTGCCCCTAAAGCTGCAAAGCCTCAACTAAGCAAAAGAAAAATACTGTTACCTAAGAAAATAACCATTGTAAGACTGATAACCAAAACTAAGTCTCAAAGTACACGATCTATTTACATTTTATTCATATGCTCACTAATTAAAATGGTATCCGAGTTTGTAGTACTTAGGATCAGTTCTAAATTCAGAAATTCAAGAGAGATGAGGTAGAATGATATGAAAACAGTCAGAGAACCATAGAAATAATAGCTCAGTAAGTGTTGGTAAAATAAAATCCATTTATATGCTCTGCAAAATGAAAAGATCTTTAAGAAAGTCGGGTCTTTGTGAAGCTCTTAGGGAAAATGAAAATGTTTGTAAGATTTGTAGTTTGAGGTTATTAGGGACTCCGAGGAGCAGGAGAGAATGTGGGCATATGGGATTGAGCAAAAGACCTTAGATGGTAAACAAGAGCTTATCAAGTACCTACTGTGACTCATTAGTTGGAAAATTAGCTCTATTGGTTATGGCACGATGCTAATAAGCCCAAGGTTGACTGTTCCCGGTCGACTTCGAGGTCAGTTAGGTATGTTGCTCAGTGGTCTCTGATTACAAGAAAGGGTTGGCGAGCCATTTTCATGTGCTGCTTGGGCTCTGGGTACAGAGCGATCATGGGAACTCAAGATATCCATCATTTCTATTGGATGCATACTCTCAAGCCATATATATTCCAATGCCTATAACAGCAACATTCAGGATATATATATGTTGTTGTGAACAAAAACAAAATTACTTCTAGTTGTTTAGTTGTTTTATTTATATTTTCCTTTGATGTTAGTATTGGAGAATGCTGTGGTGAGATTTCAATAACGCATTTTGGTACTATGTATAAAAGGTCACACAAATGTTCATATACTTTAACTTAAGAATCTCTCTTCTAAAAATTTAACTCGGAAAATAATTTAATAACTGAAAAATGTGATATATATATAAATTGTTTATGTCAGGCAAAATTGAATGCAAGCTAAATGAAATGTCAAATCATAGAAGAATGCCTTTTTCAGTTTTAGAACATTACTGTATAGGATATTATGCATGAATAAAATAAAATATAATTATGGCAATTGAAGGAGAATATAGGAAAAACTCATGCGAGAATGCTAGAAGGAAAAAGCAGCGTGAAGTGTTAGGTACATTATGAATTCAAGTTTTGAATATTTTAATATGAATATAACTATTTGAATACACACACACGGTAACAAAAAATACAAGAACCTAGTGGAGTTCAAGTGGTGGCAGCAGTATATTCTATAGATTAGTGCTTGAATATGTAGGTTCTATGGTCACACAGGCATGGTTTTGAATTTTGGCTCCTTCATTTACTAGCTATGTGATCATGAATAAATTATTTCAATATTCTGTACCTCAGTTTGCTCATCTGTAATTCTGGGATAATAAAAACTATAAATTCTAAGGAATTATTCTATTATTCTTAATCTATTAGTGAATATTATTAATTATTACCCTACAAGACAATTCTAGCCTCATAAGAACCTTTGACTACTGAATGAGATGATTTACACAAAGGCTCTGATCATATACTGGTACTCAATATATATTTGTTATTAGAGCAATGATAATAGTAATTATTATTTTTGCCATTAGTGATTATATATTTTTCCAGTTTTCACTCTTCAATTTTAATAGTGAAGCAGCAGATATTGAAATGCTTACCCTTTGTCAGGCAGGGGTCAAAAGCCTACACTTCAGCATCAGGCATACTTGGATTTGAAACCAGCTCTGTAATTTACTAGTTTTGTGATATCAGGAATGTTATCCATCTTCTCTGTCGGCCTCTTCATCTGTGAACAACCCTCTCATGGGGTTCTTGCACAGATTCAAAGAAGATGATGCTTGTAAAGCACTTGGAAATTACTCAGTAAACAGCAATTATTTAACCTAAACTTTAAAATTTCATAAGACAGTTATATATAAGATAAACTTTATATATGACAGTTGAGGAAACTGAGATTCAAAGTCAATAAGATACCCCAGCCACACTGCTCACAAGAGACTGAGACAGGATTTTAACTTCTATTTGTCTGACCTCAAAGACTATGTTCATAATTTGTTCAGTATATTGTTGCTATTCCTGACTATAAATAGCCATTGCTATAGCCACATCAATTTGAGGAAAAAATAATGTAAATGGAGGGCTGGAATTACAGCTCTCTTGAACCCTGGCCTATGAGGGGAGTGCTACTGAGGGATATGGGGAGTGGAAATGCCCAGGTTTTCACAATTAGCCTCCTCTTTTCATTCTCACTAGGACCCCTGGGGCTCAGGCTGCCGTGTCACATATTGTCCTGGCTCTGCTGCCAGCACAGCTGCTGCAGTGCTCCGTTACCCTCATCATGATCGCTCTGTTATTTACTCTCCTTACTTCTCTCCAATCACATCCATACGGCAGTGTTTGGGGTAGAAACTCTGAGAATCTGAGATATCTGCTCAGCTGGATATTGAATGACTTACATGCTCAATTGTTCCTCCCCCAGCCCAAGAGGAGTAGACTGTTCAGGCTCCTTGTCCCTTTCCTGTGGTGGAACTCCTCATCCCCCTCCCGGGGGTGTAAGTCTCCTGAGGGTCTGAGAGTTAGGAAAAAGGTATGCTTGAAGACACTCCGCTACTCACTGGTATCATGGCCACAAGGAGGGACCATTTCACTACCTGTCTCTGCAAGCTGGCTTTGTGTAAGAAAACGATAAAATAAATAGCAGCCCTTTGTAACGTAGCATAAAAATACTCATGACATTTAAATCAAAATGTTGTTAGTAGGTTCACTTGTTTTAATAAATGTTAAGCAGAAGTATGTTTATTCAGATAATTTCTCCTCTCATATATTTGAATCCACATCAAATGTTTTCCTTTATATTCAGCCTCCCATACCTTTTTCCATTTGGAATCGTGTCAATCAGTTTTACAGCTGAAGGCAGTGACATGCTGACAGAAGGTGAACGCTACGCGATCTGCTTTCCGATTAAATTTGCTATTTGCTGCTCTAAAAGTTTGGGTAAATTATTTTCTTTTAAAATTGTAAGTGAAAGCCTCATAAAGATTAATCTCAGTTAATAATATTATGGGGACCCAGGGTGCCGGGGATGAGTAGTACTTAGATGTCGTCTTAGCAGGAGAAAGAGCAGTTTTCTTATTGGGGATGTGACTGTGTCCTTGATGTTTGTGAACCTGTTCTTGGAACTTCCTTCTTCCCATGATTTCATGAAGCAGATGTAATGATTTCCCCTTTTTCCTGTCATCCATGAAAAGTTTTTTTCTTTTCTTCTCTGCTTATAATTTTTCCTTCTTTTCCTTAATTGTTCCCACCTTTGTTTCTAGATTATATTCACTCCACTGTAGAGTCCATAACTATAAAAATGTCCAAAAGTTCATTTGTATCTCCAAATCCTCCCTTGAGGGACAGTGTCAAATCTCCAAATACCAAACATACATTACTTGAGTACCTTATTGTCACCTGATACCTAACCTTGTCAAAACAAAATTCATTAATTTCCCTCCACATCAATTTTCTTGATGTTTTTATGTCATCACCGTTCCATCCATAGATGCGAAATCTCTATATCTTCTAAGATCATATTTCTTGTTTTTCCTCATAACATTCAATAAATTATTGATTTTCATTTTTTGTTTATAATGTCTTTGAGATTTCTATCTTTCTCTTAGAATAGTTGGAGAATCATATTTAACAACATGCTAATATCACAAACACATTTGAATGTTGTGATAGCCAGCCTCCAAGAGGACCCCCAATGATCTTCACCTCCTGATATTCATGTCCTTGTGTAATTTGTTCCCACATTGTTTTAGGCTAACTCTGAGTGGTTAATAGAACTCAGAATTCATAGTATGTTACTTCCAAGATTTGGTTATGAAAGACACTACCTCTTGGCCATGTCCTCTCTCTTGCCCTTTTCTCTTGGTTCATTACTGCCCTGTCATAAGCCACCCTACAGAGTGCCATGTGGCAAGGAACTGAGACCACTGTCCAAGAGCCAGTGAGGAACTGAGGCCTACTGCCAATACTCAAGTGAGTGAGATTGGAAGTGGAATCCTCAGGCCCATTTAAGGCTTTTGATAACCAGAGCCCCAGTGGATAGCTTGTTTGCAGCTTTATAAAAGATTCACCATTAAAGACACGTAGTTAAGCTTTTTCCAAATTCCTGACCTGCAAAAACTGTGCGAGAAAATAAATGTTGGTTTAACCTAAGTTTCGGAGTAAATTGTTGTGTATCAATCCATAACTAATACAATGACTTTCTAATATTAATAGCATACTTATGCAATTAAATTGTCTTGAAAAATTAAAGAATGGGGAGGGTTCCAGCAGAACTCTTCTGGAGTAACGCAGTCCTAGGGAGAGAAGTAGAGCCCCCTGCCTCCTGAGTAGAAAGAGGGCTCAGTGGCCCTGGGAGCATAGACAATCTCTACCCATGAGCCTCTGTAGGAAAACATAAAAGATTAGAGACAGAAGAGATGTTAAAAGTTATCTAAGTTCACCCAAAGCAACCATTTCCTCTGCAGACTTTTGGCAAGTGACTGAAAGAATCTGAAAGGAAAAAAGAAATTTACTTAGGCTGTTTGAAAGTTATATGATAGCTCTAGTGAGAACCCGAGTAGCAGCTCAAGCTCTGATGAGACTGGGGAAGAACTTGCTTCTTTACCTTTTAATCTCCCAATTATAAAATATTAATTGACAAGCCTAAACCTATGCAGATGACAAATTTCACAAAGCTACTGGACAATGTGTGGAATAGTTGGTGTACAGGATGTTTTTAACTGTAAAAACAAAGCATTCTTGCACTGTTTCATGTTCAAGAATATATTCCTCAAACTCCAAGAGTTTGGGTCCGTCTTCAGATAATAAGTAATCTCCATCAAAGAAAGCAAGAGTTCCTTAGAAACAGGCTTAGCTGCTCAACTAGCAGCATGTGGGCAGTATCATGCCACCTTGCAGAATCAAGTGAGGACTTAAAGCAACATCAGTCTCTGTGGAAGTTTTGATGAGATAACAATATCTTTAGCAGTAGCATTATAAACTTGTTACTGGCTTTAATCATGTAGCCACAGGACCTTCTGGGGAAATAGCCCACAAAGTGTCAGAATAGATGTTCCCGTGGAGACTTCAGCCTACCTACCACAGTCTTCTGGACTTCTGTAATTGTGAAATTTCCAAATGTTAATGTTCTATTACGATATGAATCACTGGAAATGAATTGAATTCTGGACTGCTGATACAATATATGTGGTTCAGACTTTCATCACATTGGTTGATATGCTGATAGTGGGGAACATCTTGTCCACGCTAGAACCATTTAACATGAGTATACAAATTGAAAAGATTTTCTAGTGGAATGACTTACTGGTGCCAAATTATTCTGTCTGACTTTTCAAAGAAAGTTTCAGAACGTGTGCAGGACTTTCAGTCTTTGAACAAGAAAAGTGTTTGACAAGGCATATTATGTTAAACATGAGTAGCAATGGCGGAAAGTAATTGGAGAAAGATTTACAGCCATGCAAAAGTAAAGTGAAGCTAAAACTGGAACCATATGTATGGCCCATTAATTCATCATTTTGGTTGATCTTGAGCTGTATGCCATTGATACAACAAACATGATATTATAACAAAATAAGATGGACATTTTGATACAAATTATTTGCTAAGATAGAAGTAGAGCAGAGTGGGGAATGGTTCAAAGAATGAATGATATTGGAAAAGATAGACTCATTAAATCTTTCTACAATATCTGTTGCAATCATTAGAAAGGTGCTGGCTGATGATTCTTTATGATTGGGATCCATAGTCTTATTGGTTTTGTTATTAGGTAACTTACCTTCTACTTCTTCTCTTGGCTTCTGTGATATTAATTTAATTGAACTTATTCCACTCAGAAGTTATACAAAACTTCCTTGTGAATGTTTTGAACATTTTAGAGAAACTAGTTCCATCATAGAACCATTAAAATGGTTTTAAAATGGAAATTTCAAATCATAGATATCACATGGAAATAACATAAAATGGGGTAGATTTTTATGAAGCTACATTTAGTATGGATAGGCACAGTAACTTGAATTATTCATCATCTCTTGAAGATATATATATTTTTGTGTGTGTGAGGAAGATCAGCCCTGAGCTAACATCCATGCCAATCCTCCTCTTTTTGCTGAGGCAGACCCGCCCTAAGCTAACATCTATTGCCAATCCTCCTCCTTTTTTTGTTTTCCCCTTCTCTTCCCAAAGCCCCAGTAGATAGTTGTATGTCTTAGTTGCACATCCCTCTAGTTGCTGTATGTGGGATACCACCACAGCATGGCCGGACAAGCGGTGAGTCGGTGTGTGCCCAGGATCCAAACCAGGGCCGAAAGTAGTGGAGCACGCGCACTTAACCGCCCACTGGGCTGGCCCCTTGAAGATATATTTTGATGGATGGGAAGACAATTATGATCGCTGGGTAGAAGATGAGGCCCTGTCCTCTAGCCTGTAGGACGGTATCAGTTAACTGGATGTCAACTACAGCCTTGAGAAAGGCACAGAATCATCAAAACAGAAAGCAGAAGTCTCAATCCCAGCAATGCAAGAAATATGGGAAAAAAGTTACATTGCATCTGATGAGTTGCTATTTGGAGAGGATGATAATTTTGATCCAAGGCATATCTGATCAGTATAGCAATGCTCTCTCAACTTCTACATTTAGCAAGACCCATCAGCTGGCTCAGAAACCTCGGGATGCAAATTTTACAGAGAACAAATTTATAACCCATCCAACTGTACCACAGCACTTTTCTACTGGGAAGCTGTGCTAAACGTAGAGGACATATTAGTCCCAGATTCATCAAGTGTGTGGAGCAACTATTTTAGTCACCATGGCAGAAGGGTCTTTGTATAAAAGTGGACAATTTTGCTCTACATTTGAAGTTTTGGGAAGAATTTTGTAGTATTTTCTGAGTTAGGATTTATATGAATTGTTAAGAAGAACCGAAATTTCAACTCTTTGGTAAAATTAAAGTATCGGTAGCTGGATTAAAGGAAGTGAGAGAGAAGGGTGAAGTTGTAAACGTATAGGAACTGCAGAAACAAATGAGGATTTTGGTACAGTTTGAATATTTGGAGGCTTAAAAAGTTATGTCAGTCATATTGTTAGTGTTCTTTCTTGTAGACTATGCAACAATATCATCATTGTTAGCTCATCACCTGATAATGGAAGGCATAATTAATTCTGAGTTTGTTAGCGTTACTGCAGCAAGTTTACAGAAATATTTTTATTTTCTGATTTTTTATTTGTAGTTCTATACGAAACTGGAAAATATTGTTGTGTGTATATATATTTATATGTCATACTTTTAAAAAATCAAAATCACCCTAACTCTAAAATACTTAACTGGAATGGTTGACAAGATTTTATTCATGGGATCTCATTCTCTGTGTTGAAGAGCTGGGGAGACAAAATGTTGTCCTAAATTGATTTTATTTTTCATACTGAAAAATATACTCCTTCCCCTCAAAAAAGAGATGCTGTTGTTTTCTGGCATGTCTTTGAGTCTCTGAGATAATACTTGTTATAACTGCATCCCAAAATAGATGTTCTGAATTGCCAGGAGAATCAAATTAAAAGCTGTTTAAAGGTAAACTAATTTCAGATTTCAAAACCATTCCAGTGTTACTTTAAGTATCCCAAATTTGTTAGAATTCTAATCCGCAAGTGAAATTCTTGATTTTCTTGAAAGTCAACACATGGTAGGGGTGGTCTTTCATTGTCTTCAATAATAATTTTAACAATAATAACCAACTTGGATGATTTTAAACATTCTCTTCAAAAAAATAAAAATAAAAAGGAGATAAGGGTAAATGATGAAAGGTTTACTTACTCTGTTTTTTAAAAACTTTCTAAAGAGTTGTGACTGAATAAGATAGTTTTAGCTTTTTCCAGTGAGGCCTAGAAACTGAATTGTCAGAAATTAACTGCTTATGTTCTGGAAGTGCTGCTAGATCTTAGCCTGGCCTCTTCAAATGGTAATATTGATCATTTCCTCTGGAATACAGGTAGAGCTAATCAGAAATTAATTAAAATGATTAACCTCTGCATTCCTTCAGCCAATGAATCACTTTAAAAGATGCAGTGGAAAGCCCCAGGAGACCATTTTAGGTAAGATTTTTGTTTGAAGTTAAAAATGAAAAAAGTTTAAACTAGCAGTTTACTAATCTAAAATATTGCCCTATTTTGGGGTACAATAGCATCGATAATATTCAAAGGTTTACTTCATTTTATCCAAGAGGCATTAATAATATAAACTTGCTACTAGAAGTAAAATCTGTTATTCCATAATGTAAGAGCATATGGAACCATATGTCTTTGGAGACATAAATTTAGACGAAATCAGCCCAAGTTATTTTTCTTGTGTTTTCATTAGTATATGTAATCTCAGCTGATAAATTAATGGACGCATATCTTAACCTAGTTGTTCTCAAAGTTTGATCCCTGTAGCAACTGCATAAGCAGCCCCCGAAATTTGTTACAAATGCAAATTTACAGACCCTACCCCAGATCTACTGAATTAGAAACTCACAGGATCCAGGCCATCAATCTGGGTTTTAATCAGCCCTCCAAGTGATTCTGATCCATGCTCAAGATAGAGACACACTGTCTTTTTTTTTTAAATATTTTATTTATTTTTCCCCCCAAAGCCCCAGTAGATAGTTGTATGTCATAGCTGCACATCCTTCTAGTTGCTGTATGTGGGACACCGCCTCAGCATGGCCGGAGAAGCGGTGCGTCTGTGCGGACCCGGGATCCGAACCCGGGCTGCCAGCAGCGGAGCGCGCGCACGTAACCGCTAAGCCACACTGTCTTAAACGAATATTGCTGAGAGGGACCCCCACCGTTAAAGGTGCATTCTCACACTTCCCAAGTCTTAAATGTTGATGAATCTTTCCATAAAACTCAAAGTCTTCACGACTTTCAAAGCAAAGAATGTAATAGCTTTTGTCTTCAGTGTCAGCGAATTAAACCCAAATCGTGAATTTCGTAACTCGGGCACAAAAAGCCAGTTGTAGGAGGACTCTCTGTGGAATTGGAAAAACCAGGAGGGAGATGATTTGGTCTCAATAAGTCCTGGTGATTAGTTCTTTGAATTGTTCATATGTAGATATGTTTTATTAGCTTCCAATTCTAAAGCAAAATGAGGCATTGGCTATTTTAGCATTTCCCACCCAACTATAAAATATATAACAGTAACACCACTGCAAAGAGCTTTCCTTATTTGAGTCCTTGAAAAGCAGTCAGAGGGTAAGGACTTCCTAACGTCTAAATGCAGTTTGAAGTTCTGTTCATTTTTGGAACTCTTTAACTTGTACTGGTAATGAATAGAAAATAGCAATGCATGGGACTTTTATGTCTTAGCCGTAACTCCAACTGTACAATTTAATCATTCAATTTCTCCTTTATGGTTCAAAATAGATTACTCACCTTGGATCTCTCTGTATTTTTTCTTGTTGATATATTGTGTGTGTTTGAGGGGAAGAGTAGGGAAGAAGGAGGAATTTAATCTCCTTATCCCTTTTGATGCTCTGTATGAGGAAAACTAAAGCTGTTATCAATTTATTATCCTATGAATACCTGCTTCCATCAATATTTGTATTATGATGCTATATATTTTATAATAATTCGTTAATATAGAAACTTATTTTTAATACTTTTTGAAATATAGATTTTTCAACAGTTTCTTCCTTTAATTTTTATTTGATAATTGTCAATGTAAATTTCATTATTTGTATATTTTTGAATATGTAGATCAGTATCTCTACAGATTTAATATTTTGGTTTTTGGTAAATTGTATGATTATTGAGAAAGTATTTGATTCTCACATGAAATAGATATAGATACAGATAGAATAGGTGTATATTTATATATTATGTAATATAAAATATTTACAATATTTATAAATGTAATTAAGTTAGAATGGAAAATGAAAATCTTTGCAGCCAACTCCTACAAAAATGTAATGTTGTGAAAAATCTTTAAATGTAAACTATTTTAAACTACATAATTAAGTGTGGACAACATCAAGCAATTTGTTAAATAAAAATATTTAGCCCGTGACCTCACCTAAACTCAGACACTACTCGGCAAATCATGAATTAGCATCCACCAAGATGAAAAGCCTGATGGTAAGCAACTGCCACCACTCACGAAGCAACAATTTATACCGAAGAGTGTCCCTCAAAACCACCTGAGGAATTTAAATACACACAGGCACCTGGAGTCCACTCCAGAGCTCCTGAAGAATTTTCAAGATATAAAGTTCAAAACATTTTGTTTTAATTCATGGTAAGAAATTTTCATTTGAAAACAAATAATCTGAGCAATATTTGATCCATCAGAAACCTGAGAAAATAAAGAATCTATGATGTGCTGCTGTTCCAGCTGTCTTGCTTTTCTGAGGCTTGCCTGGGAGGACCCTTACGGCTAGTATTTTGGTTTCCTCAGCTCATTCTCCAGCTCTTCAATCCATTCTGCTCTCTGTTTTCCAGGTACCCCCAGACGTCTGATGGTTGCCCTTTCCCAACTTCCGGCAAGTTGGTGGTTTCCTTTTCTCTTCTGTTCTCTTTCTCAGGTTATCTCTTTCAATGGCCCTTTGTTTGTAAGCAGAAGCAGAAACGTGCTTAAGTCTACCATACTTAATCAAAATTAGAATTAATGAGACTGATACAATGGGAGCCATTTTAACCTAGAAAATCTCATTTTCTTTTCTTGGGGGGAAGAAGGTTTTCTTTTAGTATAAGTTTGATGATTGCTGTTCTCATTGACTAGGTCACCTAACAAAGAGCACAGATTATTTCTAGTTTGGATTTATTTTGTTTGTCCTCTATACACATACTCTACTTTTTATTTGTTTTATGTTTTGTTTTTTGTATTCAAAGAAGAGTTTTTAGACTGTTCTCAAGTTTCCCTCCATTCTTCTTTTCAGATTGTCCAAGTGTCAGTCCTGCCTCTTTGCTGCCTGTGGTGTAAACGTTCCTTCGCTGTTTCTAGTCTCCTGTATTCAGCCTCACCACTTACCCAGCACTCCTTCCACTCCAGCCTATTTTTAAGATGTTCTGCCCACAAGTACTAGACATTGTATGGGTTTTTTAACATTTCAATTGGTGGTTCAGTCTAACATTCTTCAGATTTCTATGACAAGTAGTTTCCAGAGCTATGCCCAACTTCAGGGTAACATTTCTTAACTTTGTCTTGCATTTCTTCAACAAATGCATTTGTTTCTCTCTGCTCATTATTAGTAAAGAGGAGATTACCATACCAGCCTTTTACCAACAGATAAAATGACTAACTCTTGACAATGCTCACAATAGTCTTTCATATATATCTACTTCCCTTCCCAAATCCTTTTTAGAGGTCAGATTGCCCTGCATAATTCTTAGTCCAATATATGTGCTCTAACTAATACCATTAGTGTAGCTTCTTCTTTTTTTTTTTTAAGATTGAGATGAGATGGAAAACAAGCAAAACAACACAAAGAATAACAAAAAACAAATCAGTAAGAGCCAAAGCCTGGTTTTCTGACAGTTTGAAGTTTTGGTTAATGTGAAAAACTCTATCAGAGTCTCTTTTATCTTTCCCCCTACCTATAGTACTTCATTGAGATTATACCTCCTAAGATACAATGTAAACCCACTTCTTTTTGTGGTATCATGAGAATAATTACAGTCAATTTTATATGAAAGTTTGAATGGGTATTTAGAGTAGTACATTGGTCACATAGCTAAGACGACTAACACACACACTTGATTAGTGGAGTTCCTGGTTCTTTGAACCAGAGGGCAGGTGAGGCCATGATACTGTCTATTTTGGTGGTATTGGCAAGGTAGAGATGTAAGAAAGAAGATATTTTTCTTACCTTTTGTAGAAGTGTTATGTTTCTGGTGGCAAATATAACTCTGAATTGTCATTCAATTCAAATCCATAGTTCTTTTGGTTAAGAGGGTTTTTCTTTGATTTTGGAAATAGATTAAGTGTTGCCTCAGAACCTTAGGATTCCTTAGAATCTAAACCCTGACAATGGCTGACATTATGAGTACTCTGTTTCATTCCATGTGGCTGGAATTGGAGCACCCAGAAATGCAGCCAATGAATTGAAACTATCTGAAGCTCGCTGCTTGTTTGTTTGGATATTTTTATAACAAGTTATCTTTTAAAATAACAACCATGCCAGTATTCATTTATTTCAACTCTTTTTTGATTCTGTGGTGATTACTTTCTGTGTAAGATGTCTTCCAGCTCCAAAAGGTAATATTCTCTTGATCTTATTTTGCTGACTGAGGGGAAAACGATTTGTTCTTCTCTTAAACCAACTATTAAGGGAATTCCTTGATCCTCTTCTCTAACCAGCTCACTTGATCTGTGCTAGAAGCAGAGTTCACTATTGCTGTGGCTATAGAAAGAAAGGATTTTGACTAGGCGATTGAATGAAATTTTATCCATATACAGGTGAACATAGCTTGAGAAATTATTGAATTTCTAAAGTGATATCATATTCTTTTTATTTCTCATTAGTTATTTACTGCTTCAGTTACCTACTGTCACCATAATACTGCATAAGAAATAACTACAGAACCTTAGTAGCATATACAGCAATAAATATCCTTTGCTTACATCCCTGAGGTGGTTGGGTTAGAAGACTGCTGGTCTTGGCTGGGCTCTTTCATGTGTGGCATCAGTTGGCTGTTGGCCAATCTAGGCTGACCTTGGCTGGGCTTGCTCATACATGTGCAGGTCAGGTGGCTCACCCGTGTGTCTATGGATTGGCTGTAATTCACATGTCTCATCTTCCTCTTAGGAACAGTGAGTTAGCCTAGGTTGACCGTTTTTTTTTTTCCTTTATGGCAACAGCAGATGGCAAGAGAAAATATCCCAAAAGTTCAAGTTCACTTCGTGTCTCTGCTTGTATTGCATCTGCTAAAATCACGTTGGCCAAAGCAAACACATGGCCATTTAAGAGCTGAGTGGGACGGCACTCCAAAGCTACCTGACAAATCCCTGGATGTAGGAAGGGTGAAGAATCAGGCCATTAATGCACTAAATTACCACATTCGCTGTACACATGGGAGGAAGGGATTTAAGGAGAAGGTCGTTGCAAGTTCAAATGGTATAAAAATTTTCAGGAAAAACTTATTATTGTAATATTATCCCTTGGAAGTCTTCTCCCAAGCATGAAGTCAAAACTGCTGAGTACAGTTGGTGTAGAAGCATATCCAAGTGAAACCTGCCGCTTGCACTAATTGCTTTCTATTAGGAAATGAAAATTATCTAAGTTTTTTGTGTTAGCTCTGTTTTCAAAGAAAAGTGTATGTAGTTTGTTTTTTCTTTTAAAACCAAGAATGCCAATGGGTATATGGTTTTATTTGGGGATGATGAAAATGTTCTGAAATTAGATAGTAGTAACGGCTACACAACTCTGTGATTACACTAAAAACCACTGTATTGTATACATTAAAAGGATGAATTTTAAAGTAGGTGAAGTAATCTTAATAAAGCTGTTATTTTAACTATTAAAAATTTGAAGTGTCTTTAATGTTATTGTATGTGTAAATAAATTATATATTTAATTTTCAACTTTTGTTTTGGTGCTTAAATTTACAAACAACAAAGAAAAATTTTTAGTAGTTATTTTTTGTATGCAGAATTTTGAAGTGCTTTCTTGAAACTGATTTTGGTATAGTTCTCAATTAAATGCAATGTAAAACCTTAAAATAAAACTAAATGTAGTAGTGTAAATCAAAGTCCTAGAAAAATATAAAGCATTATGAAAGAAGGATCTCATTATTGTAGTAAGTAAACAGGTATAAGTTTATGATTTGTAAAGTATCAAATATACCGTTAAAATATTTATCTATTATCTAGGCTTTTTCCCTCCCTGAGTTCCATTTACCGTGAATCACTAAGAACATAATCACGTTATTATACAAAACATAATATAAGAACTCTATGAAGTGCATATTAAATACCAAGTACAGATACTGGGAGAAGGGTAGGAATATATTGATGAATAGGACCAGGTCTCTGCATTCAAAATTAAAGAAAATTTTAATACCTGGATTTTAATTGAAAAGTTGTTTCTTGAATTTATTTTTGTTATTTTCCTGGGTTCTTTTCACAATGAGTCATTTAATTAGAAAAGATGCTGTTCATGGATTTTCTGACATGGTAGCATATAGTAAATATCTGCACTCTTAAATTTTGATGCTAATGTTATAACTTAAATTTCTCAAAAAAAAATTGTTGATGTGACATTCTCATAGGGACTTGTCATCTATACAGGTAAAAGTCCTTGAGTAAGCTTCTGTTACTTAAAGTTATGATCCTGTGGTATGAGTCTTCCACTAGTGAGAAGCATACAAACTAAATATGCCAAATTAAATAAAGCTTTGCGTACACAAGAATTATTATTTTTTAAAGAATTATGAGTATAAATTAGGCTGATAATTTGGTTTATTCTCTTTCTTCTTCTCAGATGTGTTTTAGCAAAAATAAAGGCTCAAATGTCCTAGGTTGAACCGGATGATATTGCCATGACATTGCCATTTTGCAGGCCCTAACTGGTCAAATACTGATAATTTTGCTTGGTTCAAACAAATGAAAGTAACACTGATAGAAGGTATGTAGAAATATACAAAGACGTGCTTGGTGCCATTTCCTCACAAAACTGCATTTTCTCCTCTACAGTAAGAAGATATTAAGTAAAACCCCAAACTGGTTGGCATTAAATTTCATTATGATTTAATCCCTCAAGATGACTGGTTCCTGGATACAGAATCAGCATTTCTCCTCTTCTATATCTCTGTGATTTTGTTGCTAACTGTAATGTAGAGGTTTTTTTGAAAACAATTTATTTGCTGCAGTCAAAATCTGGGCCATTCAAATGGTTTTTACTGGATTACTATCTAATCCACCTTCAGATCCCTTCTCAAAATTAATCTAAACTTGAAAAGAGGTTGGGGAAGCAAACAGAGGACAGAAGATTGTTTTTAATACGAAGATTTATCTTGAAAAGAATGTTTTAGTGAGAATCATTAAAAAGTGCTGAGAGTATCGTTGAAGTTGATCAAGATTTGGAATAGATCGTCACCAGATAAACTGGCTTCAGGCATGGGACTTCCACGTATCATTATAAGTATCTTAATTTCTTTCTGCATTACTTTTTTTAATCTATATGATATCAGTCATAATATCATATCCTTAGCTTCACTGTAGAGCTGTTGTTGAAATTAAAAATGTAATATTCATAAGCACTATTTGCAAAATAAAAAAATCCAATACATTTTAATAACTATTATTTTTGTATTAATTTAAAATTGCAAAAATGCAATTGCCTAAAAAATTTAATAAAAATAATCCATGTCTCAATAGTATTTTTTTGTGCGTGTGAGGAAGATCAGCCCTGAGCTAACATCCATGCTAACCCTCCTCTTTTTGCTGAGGAAGACCAGCTCTGAGCTAACATCTATTGCCTATCCTCCTCCTTTTTTTTCCCCAAAGCCCCAGTATATAGTTGTATGTCATAGTTGCACATCCTTCTAGTTGCTGTATGTGGGACGCGGCCTCAGCATGGCTAGAGAAGCGGTGCACCTGTGCGCGCCCGGGATCCGAACCCAGGCCACCAGTAGCGGAGTGCGTGCACTTAACCGCTAAGCCACGGGGCTGGCCCCTCAATAGTATTTTAAAGAGAGAGTCATATTACACTAACAAAGACCAAAGAAAATGGCTCTATTTTTAAAATATTAACATAATGTAATACATTTATAATCATACTAGCATCTAGAAATTCTTCCTCCTAGATTTTACATTTTCAAATCTTCCTAAAAGACAGCTAATTCAATTGTCCATTTTCAAATTTATGTATAATCTAAAACACTACCATAGCCTGAAATCTCTCTTCTCTTCAATTAACTAAATTAATTTTCTTGTATCACAAAGTATGAATAGACCTTTGCCATTTACAGTGAAAGTATGTTCATACAGTAAGTTGTCCTTCAAGAACTATAATCTGTGTATTAAATATAAAATAATTTATTGTATTAGTTGAGTTGCCTGTAGCTGAATACATGACTCAGATTGACTGAATAAGAGAGCATTTATTATCTAATGTAACAATAATGTACAAATAGTCCAGGACTGTTTGACACATTGGTTTAATGATGTACTCAAAGACCTAAGGTTCTTTTCACCTCTCTTCTCTACCATATTCAGTTTGATTTTATGCTCATGGATGCAAGAAGACTGTAGTGGATTCAGAAGAAATATTAAGATATGAAAATACCCAGGTGAAGAAAGAGACTATTCTTTCCATGTTCTCTAAGGAGAACTGAAACTCCTTATAGGATTTTTGCTCACAACTCATTTGCCAGGATGGAGTCGTGTGCAAATCACTGCCAAGGGGAATAGGATTGCCATATTGGCTAAGGTAAGTCATTTAGGGTGGGAAGGATGTTGGAAAGCCAACCACAAAAATCACCTTAATCATGCACTGTTTCATTAATCTCGTATAAAGGATCATCATACACATAAATCTTAACATAAAAATACAGAGTTCTGAGGTGCTTATTTTTTAATATTTAGAGGCAAGAGGAAATCTTGCACTCCAGATCAGCACCTAAGTAGTTTCCAATTGATAAGAAACAAAAACAAAACAAAATGAAATTATTTCCTCTCACCTCATGTAGTTGTTAATTATGCCTACTTCTGTTTTCTCCACTGGGTGATCTCTTCATGTCAGAAAAGACATTGAGTTATCTGAGTCCCAAAAAAACTTGCAAGAGGCAAGATGTTGATCATGTGATCAAAATATGTTCATTTCATTTAATTTCAGAATTTGCAAGTAAGAGTAGTTGAAAACCCCATCTTACGTACTCAAAATTTTAGTATCTCACTATCACATATAAACAGATGAAAAAGAATCATCAGACATTTGAAGAAAACTTATAACATGAAGAAAGTCTTAACAAAGAAAGGGAAAAAAAGGGAATTTGGAGGAAATAGAGACTATTTTGTAAACAGAAATCTCAGAGAGAAAATTTAAAAGTATTGTATGTATGAAAAAAAAAGGATGATATAATAAAGAAAATATTTAAAGAACAGAATTACCTCTGTGTGTGTATAAACATATAGTTGATGAAAATTTCCAGAAAGTTTGAAATACGAAAGACAAGGAAATATATAAGAAAAAAATATATCAAAGTTAGAGGATCAATCCAGAAGTATCAATATCTAATAACAGGAGTTCCAGAAAAATATAACAGAAAAAAATGGCAGTGAAAATTATATTTAACAATTATGCACATTTTCCACAACTGGATAGTAGTTTCCAGAAGGGTCCAGAGAGTACCCATAACAATGATTAAAAAAACACCCATAGCAAAACGAGTCATCTTAAAATTTCACAACAGTGAATATAAGCGAAGATCCTCAATTCTTAGCCAGGGAGAAAAAAGAAAACAGGTCACCTGCAAAGGATCATGAGACAGAATGTCCTTAGACTTCTCACTGGAAGCAAGAAGAATGCAGAATAATGACTTTAAAATTCTGAGACAAGAGGATGTATATCCAGCCAGACTACCAACTATGTGTGAAGGTTGTAGAAGAATATTTTCAGATATTCAAGGTTTTAAGGCTTATACAATATCCTCAGGAAGCTACTGGAGTCTGTGCTCTGCGTAGTTGAATAAGAAAAACAAGAGAGAGAGAGAATGTGGACACTGGAAAGAGGGCTTTCCCACAGAAGAGGAGTGAAAGGAATTTCCAAGTTGGTGGGCAAAGGAAAGAAGTTCCTGGATGACCACTAAGCAATGAGTCTAGAGAGCAATTGGTTCAGATTGGAGCTAGAGGACAGAGGACCGCAGGAGAATGCCTCCAAGAAAAGTGAAACTGAATGTGAATGTGTTTAGGTCCTTTGAGAAGATATTTAGAGATTGTTTGAGGATGAACTAGCAATAGTCACACTGAAAGGTGACCAAATGAAAAAATTAACTCCAGGATAACAAAGAGTTGAGCAAAATATAAAATGTAATTTTAATATGCTGCATGGAATATTCTATATGGCTTAGGTATGAATAATATTTACATAGTCACAATAATACAAATATTGATTATTGACTTAACCACTAAACACTAAAAATCTGACTTATGTAATTCTATTGGAAGCAAGTATATGTGTGTGTGTGTATGTATACATATACATATGTTTATGCATGGGTTTATGTATATGTGTTTTGAGGGAGAAGGCAGGATAAGAAAGCCCACTCTTTCTTTTTTCCATTTTGGGAGGTCCATAGATACTGTTTATGACTGAATAATCAGGAAACAACAGAATACGCATGTGATTTAGAAAATAGAGGTAAATGACAGAGGAAACAGCTAAAATGTTGACTGTGGTAGCTCTGGGGCTGACAATCTGGGATATGGAAAAGTAGAACAAGAGACTGTTGTTTGGTGCAAGATTCATAGAACTATTGAACTCTTTTCACAATAAGTGGTATAACTTTGATAAAATGAAAACTAAAGAAACAAATCAGTAGGTAGAATATTCACGAAAACAAAAGACAAGCTTATATTTAGTAGCCTCCAAGTGAAGAAAGTGAATGACTGTGGAAACAGTCTTATTTTTAATTTGTCAATTCTCTTGTACCTATAAAAAAGCATGCCACGTGCATGTATAATCTCTTAAAAATTAATAATATGATATGTAAAGGAAGAAAAGAAAACCCAGGACTACCATAATACATAATCATTCCCTCACCCCAAAATATATACGTGGTTTAAATGAAATGATGCTTAGAATATAGGCACAAGACATCAGGCACAAAGTAGACAATAAGTCTGTATGGAATACCTTGAACAAAATGTCATATGATGATGTTCTCTCCTTCTATCTCAGTGTTGTTTCATTATGAATATACAGTTCAGAAGTAGGAAAAAAATATTGAAATTAATACTTTTTCAAAACCTTAAACTGGACACTTGCCTTTCTTTTAAATTTTCTGTTAAATAGAAATAAATGATGCGTCATCTTAATGATTTTATAATTGATGATTCTGAAAAATTTACATTTTCAAATTTTGATACTTTTTGCAATAAGATATTCTATTTTTTTAATATTATTTGTATTCCACCAAGGTAGTTTGTAAATAGAACATGTGTCTATCCCAGGATAGCAACTACCTAGTAAATAGGTCCAGATGTTTAGGATAACAACTTTCCACCTGCATGTGCTTGGGACTCCTTCGCTTTCTCCCTCTCTCCCTCCCACCAAGTTTCCTTCTGTCATACCTTATTTAATGTAGCAGATGTGGATTAACTAGAGGCATACAACAGCTTTTTAAAAATTGAACAATTACAGATTTTATCAGCATGGTAATAAAAAGTTATCATGTCTTGGGGCCGGCCCGGTGGCGCAAGCGGTTAGGTGCGCGCGCTCCGCTGCGGCGGCCCGGGGTTCGCTGGTTCGGATCCCGGGCGCGCACCGATGCACTGCTTGGTAAGCCATGCTGTGGCGGCGTCCCATATAAAGTGGAGGAAGATAGGCACCGATGTTAGCCCAGGGCCGTCTTCCTCAGCAAAAAAAGAGGAGGATTGGCGGATGTTAGCTCAGGGCTGATCTCCTCACAAAAAAAAAAAAAAAAAAAAAAAAAAGTTATCATGTCTTTCAAACTCAGAAAACCATTGGGTGCTAGAAAACATTTAAATAAGTTTATAATTATCACATTAAGATTCACCAATTTTTCAAAGAATACCTCTTATGATGGCCACAAAGAAATTTGTGGTGGGGGATTGGATTTTTCTGGTAAAATACACAGTCTAATCTAAACACAATTGCTGCCTTTGAACCCAAGTAGAGTTGGAGAGATAGGGAGGTTAATTTCCTAAGTGAACGACATAAATGTGGCACTTGAAGGTGAAATAAGTGCCCCGTGTAATATAACGAGCTTGTCTTTAGGGACCCCTTCCCTGTCCAGATGAAGGGAACTCCAGTAATGTCTTGAATGTACCCAAAGGTTGATCTATTCTTATGCAGATGCAATATGCGTGGTTCTGTATTTCAAGCTCCCTTTCATGCATGATGCTGGCTCCTCTGCCAAGCTACTGAGGGAGAGAAAAATGATTACGCTATATGTCCAATTGATTCTGCCTCTCTTGTGGAGTGTGTCAAATAAATTGCATTTTTCCTGAGCCTGTTTAGATGGAGTATTACCCTGCTGTGTTCCTTTGGATCCTGTACAGATTTCTGATTGCTGAATTGTAACACTAATCATAATAATTATCTATGTAATAAGTTTACAATATGAATTGTTACAGATGGTCACATTTTCTATCACAGAGCAATCAAGCTTATTTTTACAATCGACTTGCTCCTAGATAAAACAAAAGGCAACATGTAAGTTTCTGTGTGTTCATCACACATTTTAAGTGGCAATTTAGGTCTAGTACATCAGAGAAAATGAGAGATGATAAGAGTGAGTGCTAAAGAACTTTTCAATAAAAGCATATTTGGATTTTGCTATTAGTTTTATAGATATTATCATTATATATCCAATTAAATACTAAAGATTTATTATTTTTTCATAGCAAGTAATTTCTTTTTTCCTATCTAGAATCTGAAATTCATTTTGACAAAGGAGGATATGCAAATGAATTATAATCCAAATATAATAATAATATAACTTATTGAAATAGAATGTAGAGCATATCTATGACCTTCAAAAAATAGTCTTACAATTGGTTGCCATTAGAAGCTGTTTATCCTCTGTCACTTTAACAGTTGCCATGTGGTGCTCTAATTAATTGAGCCAAATCTGGTCACCACTTACAGGTGGTGTCACAACTGAAGAGATACTTTACTGAGGAGAGACTTTGTTTTTATATTCTTGTTGAGGATTCTGAAACTTAGCCCATTTTGCTTACCAATGCTTTCTACTAGTATGCCAAAAAAATTTCATTACAGCAAAGGGAAAATTACTTTGACTTTTATTTAATATTTCATCTAAATTAAAGAAGACTTTTGCTTCATGAAGGTAAATGCACAGAACCTACTTGAAAAGGCTACCAACCTCAATTAATTGTCCTCTGTGGTCTATCTTGTATACTTTCACGACCAAACAGAAGCATATATTCATATACATCTATTCATCTATAAAGGGGATTACATCCTATTTCTCTGCTCTTTGAGTTCCTTCTTGGTTTTATCCATGGTTTCACTTTTAGCCGCTAAAATTTTATAGTGGTCCATCCTGAAATAAAAAACAAGCATGATTTTTACTTAGTAATTTCATATCATAGTCACTGTACTATCTGCACTGCATTCTCAGTATTGAAGTAGTTATTAGAAGTATCAGTAGTGAAATTACCTAACAACTCTTTAATTACATAAATGACAATAAAATTTAAGCTGAATATCACAAGCCTATTTGAATAGACACACCACAGTTGTGTTACCCGAGAAGTGAAGGATTCGAATATTCCTCAGAAAAAAAGAAAAAACATTCAGGGTGGACTTTTTTCTTTAGGCATATAGGATGGTTTATTCTCTTCATATTAATATCTACATGATAAATTTCCTGAAGCGAATGCAATCTTTAACTCTTTTTTTTGAGCTACAGTTCTCATTTGTTTGTATTTCCTGAAAATTTGATTTCCTCTTTGTTACAGAGAATAGATCTTTAAATTTTCTAACTTTCTAAATTGCAAACCAAAGGAATGAAAACTCTGTTCTGGGACAGTTAGAAGATGTCAATTAATTCATTTAAACTCTAATAGAAAATAACAAAGGTAACAGACATGATGTTCCTTTTGATGACTGGCAGATAGTTAACTGAATGATTTAAAAATGTTCCAATACAAATAAATAATTCATACTCAATATTATTTTCATTAGATATTAAAGGATGCATAGTGCAGTAAAAGTCACATAAATATGCCACAGATATTTCCATAACTCTGTGCTTTCTCTCTGACTCCCAAAGATGTGCCTTCTTCCAAGACCATGTTGCTACATAAATGATATTTAGTCTAACCTACATATTTCTATTGGTAGTTTTCAAGAGTGAAAGTTATAATAGCTAACATTTGTTTTGTGCTTATTCAGCCATATATGTGGTAAGTGCTCTATACGGATTATCTGATTTAATTTTCACAACTTTATGAAGAAGGTACAAATATCATTTCCATTTTCAGTTCAGAAAACTGAGGTTTAGTGCCCTTACTTAATTTACCCTACCTAAGTCACAAAGCTGGACCTAAACACTTATCTTTCTCATTTTAGAATGAGAGATCTTAAACAGTTATTTTCAAGAAAAGCATTCAGGGGGACAGAGGGTATAGACATACAAAATAGTCTATAAATATCTTTCCTTACAAAATATTACTTCCAGATTCTAGGTGTTAAATCATCACTTTCTCAAGTTAAAATTATTACTGACGTACAAATGTAGAATGTATGTTTGTCAAAGATTTATTAATTCATTAATGATTGAACTAGTAAAAGGGTAAAGCTGTTTCAAAGAGCATTTTGAGGAACCAGATATTTATGGGCATTTAAAAGCTTAGAACTGGTAAATGCCCAACAGAGCAATAAAAAACAAAAATTGGAGATTTTCTTTCCTAATGGACATTATTTACATCTTTACCAGACAATAACAAGTTAATGTCTAGAATATAAGCCCTTCATTAATAGTAAAAGCCAAACAAAAGTATATTCCCCTAGATGATGAAATAATCCTTGAGTGTGTTTGATAAATAATGTTCCTGCACTCTCTTGGCCTTACTTGCATGTGTCCAGTAATTTTTCTTTACACAGTTATCAACTCTAATTCCTGACACCTTGCTTGTGGCTCTAATGTCATTCACACCCTGAGGCTTCCTTCTCACCCAGTCTTGCCATTTAAGCCCTCCTCACTCCTTGGTATTCTACTGTTTCCCTGTAAAGTATGAGTGTGGGTTTTTCTTTAGAATATTTCTTTAGCCCTCTGAGAGTCCTTTTAATTTGAGACTTCTTTTGTAGAAAAAAAAAATCTGGGAAATTTTTATCCATTATTACCTCAAATAATTAATACTCTTCATTTTTATTTCTTCTATTTTTGAAATAAATATATCTTATTTTCCAAATAGTACTTTTTCTTCTAGCTTCCCTATCTCTTAGCTTATCTTTTAATCTTTTGTATTTCTTTGTTATTTCTTTCTTGGAGAAATTTCCTTGATCTGATCTTCTAATTTGCTAATATATTCCTCAGCTGTATCCATATGATCTTTAATTTCACAAATTTTTATTTTACTATTATATATATATATTCTGTTTATTTTGTATGTTTTCTTTGTTTCATCTTGATAATATCTTCCTTTTTATCTTTTAGTTTATTATTTGCCTAATTTTAAATGTTGATAAATAGGTCCTATTACTTCTCCTTCTAACAGAATCAGTAGTTGTGTTTCTCTAAAGTCTTGTTATCTGTACCTGTGAGTTCATTTTCCCTTTGGAATATAAACTACTCTGTCTTTCAATGCTTTTGGGGAAAGCCAGACTCTCTGTCAACTCCAATGTGCTAAAGGGATTTTTGGAGAGGGGGAATAAATAAGTCCCAGAGTGGAAAATCGCAGCCACCAATAAATCATTGGTAATAACTGGCTCCATTAAACAAATCCTTAGATAAATGGCTTCACCCTTTACCTCCCAAGGAGAATCAGCATTAGGATAGACAATGCCTACAATAGATTATAATCCACCAGCCCAGAGAGTTTAAAGATGATGTGGGGAAGTAGCTGTCCAAATTTATTCTCCTTCTCTTTTTGTCAGGGCTTCTGTGCTGTTCTGATTTTATTTTCAAAGACGCCTGTATTGGAACTCTGAGTAGTCATAGGTGCATGTCAGGCACTCTTTGTGCCAAGATAGTTTTATGGAAGAAATTGAAACAAAGCTCCCATAGATCCTTCCTTTTTTTTTTTTTTGGTGAGGAAGACTGGCCCTTGAGCTAACATCCATTGCCAATCTTCCTCTTTTTGCTGAGGAAGATTAGCCTTGAGCTAACATCTATGCCCCATCTTCCTCTATTTTGCATGTGGGACGCCGCCACAGCATGGCTTGATGAGCGCTGTGTAGGTCCGCTCCCAGGATCTGAACCTGAGAACCCTGGCTGCCAAAGCATAGCATGCGAACTTAACCAGTACTCCACCAGGCCACCCCAATCCATCCTATTTTTTACTCTCACAGGGTGCCTCCTGCCCAAGCTAAAACACCCCCTCACACATACCAGTTCATACTTCTGTGTCACCACAAGATTTTCTTACATTATATTTCTAGTTGTTCGATTTGTTTCTACTTTGTTCATTAAAGTCACATAAAATTTGAAATCATACTTTTTCATTGAAGATACACAAGTTTATAACAGGAAGGAAGCAATATAAAGTGAAAAACACTTACAGTTCATATATAAATACTTTATTGTCAAGTTTCTATGCAACAAAATAATAGTTCTACTAATGCAAATGCTCCATATCTATCTGCATTTTTCTTCAGTCTTTTAAATGTGTTTCATGGAGGAAAAGGAAAACTGAAATATCTTTCAATCTTGATTTCTTTTTTATCGTGGTTATAACTGAATTATCACTTGGAAATGCTCTATTTTGCAAGGCAGAGAAATATAGCCAGAATCTTTACCGTTTATTTAGACCTAGTTGAAAGATGGCACAAAAATCTAGGCCTTTCATGTCTCCTTGAACGATTTCTTATTCAAACTCAGCTGGAGTTCTGAGAGCAGAACGTTCTGCTTTCTTGTATCTTCAGTCAAAGGAACCTTTAATTCACTCTGCTTCATAATAAATCTGGGGAGAGCTAGTTATGACACAATATATGATGGTGTGCCCTACTTGAATAGTGCATGACTTTCAATTCTGCAATAACGTATGTTCTCTATTCATTGATTTATTTCAGGCAAAATATACGTAAAACAATAGGCTAAAGATATGTCCTCTCATTGATTTTACATATATTTAAGCTACTCTAAGCAATTTTAGGTTGAAAATGTTTCTTTGCTGTTCGTGAAGATTATGAGCAACTGAGCTACTTGGCTATTGTTATGCAGGATTCAGAGCTCAGGTTTTGTGTATTAATTATTTTGCAAGGCATTATTATACATTTAGACTAATGTTTGTATGTTTTTTCTTTTGTGTTTAAGTTTTAAAACACATACACCTGTGGTTATTTGAAAAACTGATAGAAGTACTCATGACTTTTCTCTTGTAAAGAATAATACTTTAAAGTTAAATTTTAATTTGAAGAGAAGCCCCGCATCTTAGAGCATGGCAGAAAGAGAAATAAGAAACATGATTCCAAGAAAATAAGTTGAGGAATGAATTTCATTTGACGTGTGCGTTGATTACTACTAACTTCAGGAAGAATTGATTCTTGCTCTCCACAGGATCATAGTCACTGTATATCAGGATGGTGCACTCTAGAGCTTCTGGTTCATGGGAAGTACTGACATGAATCTTCGATCTCTATATAATAGCGCCGGATGTTTTCTTATATGAACTTTGGCAGAGGTAAAAAAGGATGGGGATGAAAATGGTTTAATGCACAGGTGCTTCCGCTAGCATTGTATTTTTGTGTTTCAGGTTATAATACAGGTCCTTAGCACAAATCTCATTTTTCACGTAATGTAATAACAATACTGCTGTTACATAGTGATTGGTATTATAAACTGTGCTGTGAGATAAATGCTGTTATTATGAAAATCCTATTAGCAAGTCCCTATGTACTGTACATGCAGGGCAGATTTATTAACACACACTCTGTAGTCACTTTCCTGAAAACAATTTTACCAGCTATGAAATACTATGCAATAATGCCATTAATAAATGTATCTAATTGCAGTATATAAAAGTGAAATGTTGAATAGCTTGAAATGGCTTCTGTGAATGGTGAGATTATTTCAAGTAGATGCACTGAGCAACGAATACACTATGTTCCCCCTTTTTTATACTGCCACATGCCAAGTAACAGATCATTAAAGAGCATAGTCAGAGAGTTAGGCTAATGAGAAATGTGAATTCTTTTACAAAAAGCTGTCAGTAGATGGCAATGTGACTATTTTATAATACATTTTTATTCCATATGGAACTAAAAACGAGATCATTCACATTTGCTACCTAAATTACTGTAATTTTTCCCAAAAAAAGGGCTCCAAGAGCCATTTTAAACTATTCTTTAAATAATTGATAGTTACAAATGAAAAGCCAACCCTAGAATTTCCAAAGTGATCGGAGTTGTTTTAATTTTCCATTGGTCATGGTTGAATCAAAATAATGTTACAAACTATACCATCAATAACTAGGGATTGCAGAGCCCCCATTTCAAACTAAAGCACTTTTAGAAAATCCATTTATACCCTCACTTAGGCACTGTGACCAGCTATGGCCCACTGGTGTGCTATTTATTACAAGACTCAGAGGAATAGTACTGCATTGAAAATTTTTATTTCATTTTGTTTTCATCTTTTCTTTTACTCTTTCTATCTCTTCTTCTCCAAATAAGTCACCTCTCTTGTTGTCAGTGATATTTTATATAAATACTCACATGCATATATATTATATATATGTGCATATATATTGCAAGTTATAGAAACCAAAAAAGAGTAATATATTCTGTAGAGAAATTTTGGGACTTGAGTTTTGGCTAATGTGGAAATTCTAAGAAAAGGAAAAATATGTTGAAAGTCTTGAACAATTCTAGTAGAAGATACAAAGATATTATTCAGCTCTACAGAATTATTTAATCATATTAGGCCTTAAACTTGTGATTCTATTTTAGAGTGTGTGAGGGGTAAAAATGAAGATAAATTATGAGGCATGGGATTCTATGAATGTGCAGTGTGGTATAATGGAGAGACACTGGTCAGTTAAAAAATATGGGCACAAGGGGTGAAGGGAATCATATATGTGGTGATGGACAAACAAAAATGTACAACCCAAAATTTCACAATGTTAGAAACCATTAAAACATCAATAAAAAAAAAATATATGAATACTAGTCATAGTCTAATCTGTGGGAAAGTCAATTACATAATCTGGGTTATCATTTTACGGATAAGGTGAATGGAGATAACTTGTCAATATATAATATTTCTTCAGCTATGATTAGTGCTTGAAAGTCTAGCATCACTCTGACCCAACTTTGATCAGCAAGGCACACCAAAATGGGATAAATCCAATCCTGGGCATCCTATTCAGTCCAGAATCCCTGAGACCTGATTAGAGTCCAACCCAAATGAACTATAACTACTCAATTCACATCCCGGAAACTGAGATTTTCAAGGGCTGGCTTCTTTCTTTCCATAACTCCTTAAAAGATGTCTTCTTGAATGTGGCAATGGAAAGTCCATAAACCACAAAGGATGCTTGGATCTGTATTTAGATATATGGTTTAAAGAATAACTTTGCCAGTATTTAAAAGTAGGGATAGCATCCTTCGTAGAAATATACAATTTAATATTT
This sequence comes from Diceros bicornis minor, assembly GCF_020826845.1. Classification (NCBI taxonomy): domain Eukaryota; kingdom Metazoa; phylum Chordata; class Mammalia; order Perissodactyla; family Rhinocerotidae; genus Diceros; species Diceros bicornis. The sequence continues at coordinate 22,038,081 of NC_080750.1, forward strand.
ACATATATTAAAGAACTAAGGGAGATAGTCAACTTGTTTTGAATTTTTGATTTTATAATTTGAAAAAAGAATCAGTAGTTCTCTCATGATTTATTTTCGATAAACCCTAGTAGTTTGTATTTTAAGGACAAATACAAATTAAAAATAAGAAGCTTAATTCTCACTGCTGAAATGGGGGAAGAGATTTCTCTCCCCTTTTTCTCAGAGCATTTACCTTAGAAAACTTGTAATTGTAGTACATTCTCATCTCTTTGAAAGGTATATAAATTCTTTTGAAGACTGAATAAGCCTTGTGTCAGCTGGCCCTTTGTCAGCTTCATGACCCAAGAAAGTCTTTCTCAAAAACCTGCAAGGCATCTCTCTGAAATCCTAACAACAAGAGGAAAGAGCACGCTCTCTCTCAGCCTCTGTGAAAGGGCAGGAGCCTAACTCATGGTGGTCACCTTGCTCCAAGGTGTTAAACCACCTCTGGTCATAAAGATGAGAAGTCTGTTTTACTTCCAGGTAAAGCTAGTTAGCTAACACAGATGGTCACCCCCATTACCAGGTTAAGTTAGGATGAATTATATGTGACAAATGGTGTTGTCAAGTTCTCTTACTTGAGGACTAGTTATTGTTCATATTGAAAATGCGGATGTAATGCGTTGTATCTGCTTAGCTATATAAAAGAGTGAGATTTGTTTTGGTTTTTGCAATGTCTTAGCTGGTTGCCTGAGATGATCATTACACTGTGGTGTAATGCTTATTCAATAATAAAAAGGTTTTCTTTCTCTGCAACTCTGTGGAGAAGATTTCTAGGTTGAGAGGAGATTTTGTTTTTCATTATATTTCCCCAACAATATTTAACCAGAATTCAGATTTGATTTTCTTGCTTTGGGTTTTCTTCCTAGTAATTCAATTCAACCTTAAATATTGCTCTGGGCAAGAATCAGATTCCTATACTAGTTACCAATTCCTGTTGATATAGTTGCAATTTATCTTCATGATGGTTCATTCTTCATTGAAGATAATTGTGCGCCTTATAGCATACCACTTTCTTTGGAAGAAAGCAGTCAAGCAAGACACAAAGAAGAAAGCTATCAAGGAAAATTTAATACTTTTTAAAATAAGGAAGCAAATCCTTTAGATGAGTTTCCATTTTTAAGAAATCCATGAAATTGCATATGAAATGTTTTAGTCAATAAAAATAGCTTTGGCAACATTTGTGGCTAAAACAGTTAAAAAGAAGTACAAAACTAATAAAATACTAGTCAGAAGTCTATCATTCCATTTGTGAAGGAAATGTTATTTATCATTAAGAAGGATTTATGCATATTTCCTATTAAAATAGGATATTTTTTTCAAGGGAAACATGAGATGACAGAGACTTTGGATTTCCTTTTGAAGTAGACAAATTAAAATAATTGAGATCTATATATTTTAAAGTATCTTTCCTTCAAATACCCTTGATGTTGTTCTTTAATCAATAGTTTCGTTAGACATTTCTCCATCTGCCATCTCACATACATATGTGAGTGAGAAAACCTGTTCTGGGAAGTGATACTTTAATAATTATTTTTAAATCAAGTGTCTGGATAGAAGGTTATATATCTTCAATTTTACAAGATTTTCTTAAAGACTAATTAAAATACAAAAACATGTTTTTCCATTATAAATGGCATTTTTCCACCTCTTAAAAACATAGATGATTTTTTCTTACTATACTAATAGACTTAGAATAATAACCATAATATATCCATACAGCTTTTCTAAGTTTTATCATTCTTGCTATGTTTTTGTTATAAAACTGTATACAGTGATATAAAATGAAGCCCGTTGACCCACCCTCAGTTCTTTAATAGAGTTTGGAAATCAATATTGAAGCATAGATTTGATTCTTCAAGAAGAGGGAGTTGAAAGAATAGCATATATAATCTGAGTATTCTTAATATGTGAACTCTCTGCTATCCAGGTCTTCTAAATGATTAGGTGTTGAAGGTTAGATTTGATATCATTCAAAAGACAGTTTTCCTTGGACTGGCAATAATATCACAGACTGGCCTAAGACCTCAGTCATAAGTTATTATCAATCTGTCCTCAGAAGAGACGTTATTTTATAAAAATCTCTAAGGTTAAAGGAAGAGACTCAACTTGCGTTAAATATCTTTTACCTCCCTTGTTTGAGGAGCAGTAACAGAAAATTTTCTAGACTTATTTCTTCTGGAAAATTCCATGATGAGTCGACTGGGAAACTTATTACTTTTAGGAGATTGGTATTTAAACACTGATTTACACCAAGTGTATTTTCTGCATACGATCAAGCTTCATTGATGTCTTTAGTGTTCTAAATATTGTACCAGGTATATTTGAGTGTTAAATAAGACCGGGTCAGGTTCTACCATTGAAAATAAAAACTTCTTCATTTTTTAATATGCTTATTCTGATTTACTTAGATTTTTAGATGTAGCTTTGGTATCATGCTGAGGAGTAAAAATCTGAAGGCTAAATGGAATCACAGTCCTAGAGAGTTGGAAGGATCCTAAGAAACTTTTAGTTGGCTTCTTTCTTCAGTCAGAGCTACGTTATCTCAGATATGTGAGAATAATTACAAGAGTATTTTCCAGAATAACAATATGTTTTAATGTATAGCAACCCTGAGTCTAAGGAAACTGTTCACATAACCAAATCTGTTTACTTAAGAAAATGTTTTTCACTTATTCTCTCTTAAAAGGAGTAGAGTTTACCAAAACATTCTTGGATATAATCTGAAACAGTTAATAAATTATAGCCCTTAACTTGTGACTTTCCCATTAAATAGTAAATTCTTTTATTTCTATAATTTTAGTCATTGGAAGGTAAATATGTTTATTTTTCAAGACATATCTTTATTTTGAAATAATACCTTTATTTCTAATCATATTCTGACAGGTATATTACATTTCTAGGGAAGTCATTTAATTTTTTTTTTTAAGTCTTTTTTTAAAAGAAATAAAATCAATGCTTGCTTCACTATTTATTTTTTTTCCGAAAACTAAGTGTATTCCAGTACTTAGATGTTTATTTTGAAATTCTCTAAATTAAGATATTCTTTGGGAACAAAATATTTTTCATTTAATAGGAATTAGATCTACATATTTAATAACTAGTACTTTTAAATGCATAATTGTCATAAGACTTCAGATATTTAATAATTATTTACCCTGATTCACACCCAGATTGATGGTAAAATCATTCTTTTTCTGTAACATCTTCAACTAGATTTGATGTTCTGATCTTATAGAGGCCCACTTGGTTTTATAAATCATCAGCCTGCTATAAATGGTGAAATATTTATTTAGAGCTAACTTACTTTCCTAGCAGCTATAGAAAAAGGAAAATGAAATGATATTGATTAAACTAAAAAATGATTAGTATTTTTATGTGCTGCGAACTCCAAACAATCATTGTGGGGATTACTTAAAGCCAATGGTATTGGCTTCTGAGTTTGCTGTAATTCTCCCAGCACTCCACTCAGAAGGGTTTTAAACAGCTTTTAAAATTTGTTTTCTTTCTTATGTATCTAAAATAACAACTGGTGGTCAATAGCAATGGCTAGGTCCCTACTATGCCCAAAGCTTAGGAATAATTAAACATGATTTTAGCCTTTTCCAAGGTTGGGTAGAAAGGTCCTCACATACAGGTGTTTGTTTTGGGCGAGAGTAACCGATTAATAGTTCACAATGAGATAGTAGTAGCTTCTTAGCAAACAAGGAAGTAGTGGAATGGAACACTTTCAGTAAGAGAAGGAAACAGCACGGTCTTGGAAATGATTTACTATTTCTATATCTGAAATGTATGTGGATTTTTAAAATATATGCATGAGTATAAATATCATAACATTATTCATATTCGTATCTGAATCAGACATGTATCCCACACCTAATATTTACATTATGATTTCATTATTACTGTTGCAATTTATATTATTCATTTTAAAGGTCATTGTATGTGTATTGTTACATCTTTTTATAGTCTCCATTCTGCATTTGCAAATGCAAATTTATATAGGCAAATAGAAAACATTCTACTTTACTGGTACCCAACTGTAGCAGATTTTCACTGTAAAATTTGAAGAAAATTAGGTAAGATTTTATCCAGAACACATATCTTTAATGACATTGTTTCATTAAATGTGTCATAAGTCTACAAACACTACGGACCCGCAATGTTGAAATCCAAAAGCATAAAAATCACAAATATGTTTTGAAACTAATTTTTTAATAGAAACTTTCCAAAACTGATATTGCTATTTATAGTGTTTATCTCTGCTAGAGTGGATATCCATATATTTCACTGCATATATATTAAGGTTTGATTACCGTGTACACTGCCGACCATGCTGTGAGAATTACACAATACACAATATATGCATCAAATTAACCTTACAGAACTCGACAAATTCTAAATTATGAAGCACACTTAGCCCCAAAGGTTTTAAGTAAAGAATTGGAACTTGTGTTATCTAAACCAAGGTGAGATTTTAAACTATTCTATTCTGAAGTTGCATAACAAATTATTTGTACACTATCAATTTTTTATTGAAGGTCATATAGAAAAATATTAAAGCTGGAAGGTACTGGGAAATCATGCACTTCAATCATGCACCCTCTTTTTTAACAAAAGAAACTGATAGTCAGGAAAGTAAATTATTTTGTTTAAAATCATGCGGCCAATAAATGAATGATGGAAGGATTAACTCCAACTCTCTGCGCTATTATTAGCTCCTGTAAACAAAAAATAAAAAGTAGAGGGAAAAAACTGACTATGGCAGCAGCAGAAGAAAAAAGTGGTGAGATCCTGCAATTCAGTGAGGGAAATGATGCTGGAACTGTTGGATGTCCATATGGAAAAACGGACTTTGACCTCTACCTCACATCATACACAAAAATGAATTCAAGATGAATCATGATCCTAAACGAGAAAAGTAAATCAATAAAGCTTTAAGAAGAAAACATAAGAGATTATCTTTCTTACCTTGCTATAGACACAGATTTCTTAAGTAGGGTAGAAAAAGCACCAGCCATAATAGACCAAGAAAGGATAACTTGGACTTCAAAAAAAAAAAGCAAACTTCCTTTTGTCAAATGACACAATAAAGAGAAGGAATTGCAAAATGCAGAATAGAAAAAACAAATAGATGCCCACAATTTTCTGACAAATATATGGGGAATATATAATGAACTCCCAGAAATCAGTGAGAAAGATAAACCACCCTATGAAAAAACACACACACGATTGAATTCACTTCACAAGAGAAGGTATCCAAAAAAACAATGATCAAGTGAAAAGAGGCCCAACAATATTAATCATCAGGGAGGTGCAAATTAAGCAACGAGATGGTACTACACCCATAGAAATTGTGAAAACTAGAAAGACAGCTAATACCAAGTTTTGCCAACCTTGTGGAGAAACTGGAACATCCCTTTACTCTGGAAGGAGCGTAAATAGATATATTCACTTCGGAACATTGGTAATATTTGCTAACCTTAAATATACACAGATAAATCTCACAGATATTATAGTGAGTGGAAAAAATAAAAAAGCCAGACAGAAGGGCTCCTACTATATGGTTTCAGTTATATGAAGTTTAAGAGTAGGTAAAATTAATCAATTGTGATAAAATTTAGAATAGTAGTTGCCCTGGAGGATGAACAGACTGGGAAGGGACCCAAGGGAACCTTATCGGGTAACGGAAAAATTCTATATCTTGATCTGGGGGCTGATAAATTTGGTATATATACACAAATTCCTCCTCGAGCTGCACACTAAAACTAGTCACTTAAAACAGTATGATTATGATGTACCTAAATAAAAAAGCGGGAAAAAATGCAGTGGAACCTAACTGGACAAGTTCATTTCAATTTGAAGTGTTAGAACACAATTCACAACGAAGATAGTACTTGAACTAAGCATTCATTCAATAAACAATCATTATGTTTCCTCTATTTGCCAGCCATTTATTAGACACTAAGAATACCTAGAAGATAACACTGTTGTTACCCTCAAGGAGCTTAGACTGGTGGTCATAAATGATGACTAGAATGACTATATATACGAGAGAATGTGATTCCAAGCTGGAAAAATGGGTTGTAGTAGTGAAGTGTGAAAGTGCATGAATTATTTAAGAGATGAAAAATGTTCAGTTTGATGGAATGTAGGTTTCATTGAATAATATGATAATCTCAAATCCAAGTTCCTCTACCTTGTATAGAAATATTTTCATTGTCTGTCTTTGTCTCTCTTTCTGTCTGTCTGTTTTTCTTTGTCTCTCTCTCTCTCTTTTACTCTTTTAGTTACTCTTCTTTTTCTTGTTTCACTAAACTTGCATTGATCCCCTACTCATACAATTTATATACTCTAATGGGACCACCATATTAGTGTTGTAATTATGTATCACCTATATACGTATAGCTAGCTACATATGGCTATATCACCAGAAAGAGAGATTCAACAGGATCCTAAACTCTTAAACAACCAACTAACCGCAAACTGCTACATTGGGTTTCAAAGAGTGATATGTAAAAGGATATTCTGATCTGCAACGTAAACTATTATCCCTATTGAATCAGTCTGTGTTGGACCATATGCAAACTGTGATGATTCTTTTTAACACTCTAGCTTAAGTCATTGGTCTCTTTCCCTCAAGCCACATCCTAATTCTGATCTCAGGGAAAAAGAAGTGTTTTTCACTGAGATCTAGAACAAACCTAGTGTATTAATTCAACCCCAGGCCTTCTCAGAGCAGAAAAAGCCTTAGAATCATAAAGCAGCACAGCCTAGTAGTCGCCATCATAATTTTGAAGATGGGAAGATTGGGATTCTAAGGTCAATTCTGTTACATGTTTGACCTTGAGCAACTTGTTCAACCTCCTGACCTTCAGTTTCTCCTTTTATGGATACTAAATAATACTTATTGAATGCTTACTATATGGCAACCATTGTTTAAAGCATTCTATAAGTATTCACTCATTTAATGCACAAAGCAACAGAATAAAAAGGACGTTATTATTGTCTTCACTTTACAGATGAGGAAACTAAAGGGAAGACAACTTTAGTAACTTGCTTGAGGCCACATAACTTATAAGTGACTTAAAGACTGTTAGTCTGGGTCCAGAGTCTAGACTATGGTTACTTATGAAATATGGCTTTACGATAACTAGCATTAAGGATAACAATAGTACCTACTCTTAGAGGTATTTCAAAAATACATTCAATTAACATATATAAAGTCCTTAGAAAGTTCCCAGCACACAGTAAATATTCAGTACAGGTCAATAATCATTATTATTTTGTTGACCGAGGAAGAAGTCACTACAAATCAAACAGAAATTTATTTGGTCAATTAAAATTGCAATTCAGGAGGCACAGATCCAGACAGAAACCCAAAATGTGCCCCAAAGAAAACAAAGAAGGCAAGAGTTTATAAAGACAAAAAGAGATAAATCACACATGCTGTTTTGCAAGATGCATGACTGATGCTAGCAACAACTGTTATTCTTTGGCTACATGTGATTTGTTGCAAAGGCCATCTGTAAAGCAAAAAGTTCTTATCTATGGGAGTAATCATTTTTCTGTGGGAGTAAGCATTTTTCCTAAAGGAGGGTCAAGATAACAACAGTGAGGCACAGTTCAAAAGTCACACTCCATCTGGGTAGAGACGTGCTGTATATGCATAAGCCTCACTTCCTTAATGGCCTCTCAGCTCCATTTTAGAAGCCCCAAAATATGTTACTCCATTTTGTTATTGCTGTCTACATTTTCCCCTTTTGATCAAGATCTTTCAGGAGAAAGATCTGTTTGATACATATATGCGTATTGATATTTTCTTCACCGCCAGGGAGGCTCATTCCTGAGATGTCATGTCCCAGATAGGGGAAAAAGTGAGATGCTCAACCATCAATAAGAGTAATTCCGTCATAGGCTTTGGCCACATCTGAGCAACAAGGAGGCAGTCAGTAAATGAGTCTGAGATATGGTCTTTATCTGGAAAAATTGTCAAGTCCTTTGTTTGCTTGGAGTTGCCAAATTGGTCAATCATCTCAAGTCTCTGAGCAATCATCACTCTAGCAGTAGAGATAGACATACAGCATCATGAAATGCAAATCATTAGCAGTTTAAAGGTGGCAAAGATTGAACAAATCACATCAATAATAATAAGTGAGGTTTGTAACCCTGATTTCAAAATAGCTATGAACCCAGAGGGTAACCAGCCAAACAGGTCAAAATGCTCTAGGAGGCAAGGGATAAGATGTATGTTGTTGAAGAGATTTATATTATCTTTCATTATCTTTAGCTTTTGTTTTATGTGACCAGAATCATTTATATAAAAGCAACATCCTTCTCCCAAAAGTAAGCAAGTACCCCCTTGCTGAGCAGTTAGGATGTTAAGAACCCTTTGATTTTGAAGGACAACTTCTGCCAGATTGCCTATTTGACTCTGTTGATATTCGATAGCTTGTTGGGTGGTATTGAAGCGTGATGCCATCATGAAGGAGAGGTTACCAATGGCCTTTTCAATGTCAGTTACCCCATAAGTGGGAAATAATGCTCTAGCAAAGTCATATCCCATTCCTGTTTTAGTGACAATTGAGTTGTATACAGGAAGTCTCTGAAAGTCATAGTTTCTTTTGACTCTCTTGAGTTGATGTGAGAATGAACTGAGATTTGGGATATGAGCAGTGGAGGGAAGATTCCTTCTAATGGTAGCTCTGGGGAAAGTGGTACTATTCCATATCATCCCTTCCAGAAAATGAGAAGAGTGGAAAAAATACCGGAGACATATGGAAAAAAATATCTGGTGTTTTTGAGAGATATGGCATACGTAGGGTCCATGCACCCAGACTCTTTTGTTAGGTTCAAAGGAGGAAATCTCACGATTAGAAATGTAATTATTTTCACAGAGGATACGGTAATCAGAACTAGTAGTGTTTGTGAATGATTATAGCAACAACAAAAGTATCTATTAATTTGGAGCAGAAAATGAGATATTGATTTTGGCCAGTTGAATTTTGTTGAGGGTCAATTGGGTCATTAAGGCTATTATAGTTTTTATTTAATTTCCACAATTCTCCTGATTTTCGATCTATACCATTAAGAGGAGTGACCATTAAGTGACCATTAAGAGGAGTATGTCAGCTTCCAAAATGCCAGTTCCATTATTTTGGGAGTCTTTCCACCATAGAGACACATCAAGGGGTATAATATCATAATGATTATATGAACCCCAACGAGATGTGAATTCATGATAAACAGAATCATAGAAAAGGGTGAAATTACAAATATTAAGTGGTAAATAACCCAGAGTTTTCTCAGTGCCATACATTTTCAATACACAAGGAAAGATTATGGGTGAGTACCCAAACTTGGGTAAGAGAGACATTGCAGTGAGCTAAAGGTACCCAGTGAAATGAGGTAATATCTAGGGCTTGTTTTCCAGAGGGCAGCTGATAGGTGGTTTCAAAAATGCTGTAGGAAAACTCTAGGCCTTTTCCAGTTAGATTCCTGAAACCTTCTAAGGATAGAGGCCATGTGACCAGTTTAGGAATATTGTGGATGTGGTGTGCCCTCATGCATATCCAGTGATTGGTAAGGTTGGCACTCTTTACCAGTTTCTGTAGAGTTGGGAAGAAAAGATGAGATGAGCTGATGCAAGGAGGGCTGCAGCTTATCATAATAAGCATCATTAAGGCAGCTCTCATCCAAATTCCAGACATTTTGTTGCTAATTAATTAGTGATTTAATTAAACAATTTTCAAAGGGTCCAGATGGCAAGGGAAAATGCCAATAGAACTATGGTTAGGTTTTCTGATATTATGTTTAGGACAAATTTGACGTTTATTATAGACAAGAGAAGCTACTTTAGGTGAACGTTTCCAACGGTATTGCTTTTCCCAAAGTATCATTTTATCTGAACTCGAATGGGTCAAGTCATGTGTATAACCAAGGATTTGTTCCTGGAGGCAGTCAGGGAGGACAGGTCAGTCATTAGGGCCATATCAAAGGCTGGTTTGGGGGTTAAATTTGGAGCCTTGTTCAGTCCAATAATTTTTCTTTTGTTCAGAGGCTAATTTTGGGTCTTCCTGAAGGATACATGTAAGGTCTTCTGTTACTGCTTTGAGTAGAGGTTATAAGGAGAGTTCTAAGACCATTTTTTTTTCTTTTGCGGGCTTCCTGTTTAGTAGCTGATCAGCTAAATACTTCCCTTTGGCGTCTTCTGTATCATCCATGGAATGTCCAGGAGTCTTTATAATAGCTAAGGATTTAGGCTTTTGAATAGTGTCTAAAAGTTTCAAAACGTGTTTGCTGCTTTTAATCTTTTGCTCCGAGGTGGTATGAAATCCTCTCTGTTTCCAAAGCATGCCAAAATCAAGAGCTACTCTGAAGGCATAGAGGCTGTCCTTATAGATGTTAGCAATTTTACCTACAGGCAAATGGCTAGCTATAGTTACTGCTCTTAGTTTAGCCTGTTGGGCTGAAATGGCTATTGGTAATGGCCCGGCTTCAATAGTTTCTGTTAGGGAGACAACGATATATCCAGCTCAGTATGTTCTTGTTTCATCTTTAAGATAAGAGTCATCAGTAAACCAGATCAGATCTGCATTGTCCAGCAGAGTTTCTTCTAAGCCTGGTCTAGAAACCAGAAGTTGGTCTGTCAGAGAAATGCAGTCATGAGGCGTTTCTTCAGAAGGCAGGGGTAGTAGAGTGGGGGTGTTTACAGAGTGACAATGGAGTATAGTAACACTAGGTGGTGACGGTAGTAGAATATCATAGGATGTTAGTTTGCTGGAGGATAGGTGCTAAATACAATGGGAATTAAGGAGGGCTTCCACTGAATGGGGAATACATATAGTAAGTGGACAACCCATGATTATTTCTTCTATGGTTTCTAGTAATTTTGCTGTTGCAGCTATGGCTCTTATGCAAGGAAGGCCTTTGGCTACTGGATCTAACTGCTGACTATAATATCCAAAAGGCCTATGTTGGTCTCCATGTTGTTGGGTTAAAACCCCAACGGCATTTCCTTCTCTTCGTGTACAAAGAGAAAGAATGGTAAAGCATAATTGGGATGTCCTAAAGCTGGAGGATCTAGGAGGTGTCGTCTAATTTTGATAAGGGCTTTCTGGCCTTCTTTGATCCATGTGAGGGTCTTAGGTTGATCAGTTTTAAGGAGAGAATATGGTGGTTGTGCTAGGGCTGAAAAGTTAGGTTCCAATTGCTGCAGTATCCAGCTAGTCCTAAGAACTCTTGTAGTTGTCCTTTGGTTTTCAGACAAGGAAAGGACAAGATTATCTGAATCCTGTCAGGATCAAGAAGTAACCTTTGTGTTGAAATGAAGTGTCTCAGGTATTTAACTTGCGGCAAACAGAATTGTAGTTTTTCTCTGATACTTTATGCCCCCTTTTGGCCAGTTCACTTAAAAAATGAAATCTATCTTCCATAGATGCCTCCTCGGAAGGGGAGCAAAGGAGGAGAGCATCTGACATATCGTAATAAAGGGGAGCCTTGGGAAAATTCAATATCTTAAATGTCAGCCTTTAAAATCTGAGAAAAATAGATAGGGCTTTCAGTGTACCCCTGTGTGATAAAGGTCCAGGTATACTGTTGTTTTTCCCAGGTAAAGGTGAACAGGAACAGGCTTTCGGGGTCAACGGGTTTGCTAAAGAAGGCTCTACAAAGGTCTATGACAGTGAAGATTTGGCTGTTAGGGAGAGATGACTGAGAGCAGAGTGTGTGGATCAAGCACTACAGGATGTCGGGGAAAAACAATATTATTTATTGTCCTGAAATCCTGAACAAATCCCCATCCCCTCCCATGGGGTTTTTGAACAGGGAAGATAGGAATGTTGCATGGGCTAGTACAAGGGATAATCAATCCCTCTGTAAATAGTCTTCAGTTATGGGTTTTATGCCTTGGATTGCCTTAGGGTTCAAGGTGTATTGCTTTATGTTAGGTAAGGGTTTCCTTCCATCTATTTGAATTTTAATGGGCAGTGCAGAATCTATTTGCCCAACATTGGTGGAACTCTTTGACCAGAGGGATTCAGGAGTAGTGTCTAAGGAGAGGTTCTGAATTATGGGTCTCTGGGGAAAGGATGTGGATAGATATTGAGATGTTGGGATCCTCTTGAGGACCTGTATTTGGGGTTGAAGATTTAAAAATATTTCCCACTTTTGAGAGAAAAAAATCTGCGTCTGACGTGCCTCAAAAAAAATCTCCTCCTAGTAGATGGATGGGAGCCGAAGAAACTAAAAGGAAAGGATGATGCCCCTGAATGGACCATAGTTGGAATAGAATGGGAAAGGACTTAAAACCTATCACAGGGTGATTAGAAATCCCAACCATTTGTATAGTTTGAGTGCTCTGAGGGAGGGACAAGAGAGGCTGGTGGGGTTTAAGATGGAATAGTTGGTCCCTGTGTCTATAAAGGCCTTGGTAACCTCCATGCCACCCCCTCCATGGTGAGATCAATTTCCCCCAAGGTATTGGGTTGGAGGAGGGGAAAAATCCCCTGTAGGCCCTTGGAGCATCCCTATTGTGAAGATGGATGAAAGGAGTTTTTGGATGTTTGCGATGAAATTGAAGAGGGATGGTTATTTCTTCCTCGAGTCAATCCTTTTAATTTAAAGCAAACTCTTTAAGCTGTCCCGGCTTTTTACAGTAATAACATAAACCCCTTGGAGCAGAATTAGGACATTGGAAAGGGAGTGTGTGTTGATTAGTGGTTAACTGCTGAAGTTGGAGGCTCATAATCTGTGCAGCCTTCTTTTTATTACTTTTCTGGATAGTTCGGGCTGGCTTATTAGCCAGATTAACTAGATCAGGAGTTTGCATAGTTTGCCAATTTAGATGAGGGTTCGTTTTATTAGTAGTGACAGTTCTTTATCTAAGCCATTGAGATGTGGAGTTAAATATAGTGTAAGTGGCTGAATTGATGGCAGTAATGCCAGGGTTTTCTACAAAATATTCTCCAGTCTAATAGTTATAATAGTTATAATAGTTGAGAACAGATTCATCAGGATTTTTGGATGCATTGTTGGACTTTTTTCCAGTCTATAGGTCTCAGAAAAGCTTTAGGAATAGCCTCATAGAGTCTGCTCCCTAATTTAAGCACCTCAGTTCTATCAGTGGCCCTTATCTGGAAAAATCTTCTAGAAGTTTATCCCATTTGGCCAACTGCCTCTGGTTGTGGTCTGACCTTCACCAACCAGCATTATAATTAGTTGGTATAGATCAGAGAAACTGGGTATGTTAAGTTTGGATCACAATGTTAGATTCTTCAGCAAACTCAAGGGAATCTTCATTAGCCTTCACAAATTCCCTAGCTATGGCCTGTCATTCAGCTTTTGACCAGGGGGTAAAGGAAATTTGGGCAACTTCTATTTCCCCAGGTTTAATTTTAAATGGAGCAGTAAGAACAGGAAGGTTAAGGAGGGCTTTGGATTCTGTCGAGTCTGAGGGAGGCTCAGGGTCTTAGGGGTAAAAAGAGAGTTCAGTCACAAAAGGGTATAAAGGAGGGGGAGTCAAAGAAGGCAGAGCAGAAGGAGAGCAAGGAGTTTGAGGAGGAGGGGGAGCTTGTGAAGCTTCAGCAATTTTTCTAGTTTTAAAGATTTCTTAGAGAGATACGAGTTAGCTTCTGAAAGTTTTGTGTTAACTGCCCGAAGGGAAGCAACTCTTTCAGTTTTTCTCTTAGAGTCCTCTGGGTACCAATCCAAATAGGCTTCCCATTCATTTTGCTTAGTCTTGTAAACTTTTTCTAATTATTCATGTAAATAAACTAATTTTAGAATATCAAAGTTTCCCTATCTTGGCCAACGAAGTTTTAAATCACTCCAAGTAATATGAGTCCATCCAGGTAAAAATTTACATATTTTTAAACATAAATCCATCTGGGATTTCCAAAGGAGGCTGATCATTTGTGATTATTCTAGAACAATTGTCCCCCATAATTTAGAGAGGGCTGTTCTTGGATGACCAAGGCAGGAGGGTATGTGTTGTAGGTCGCATATGTGATACTTGTGAGGATCACTTCCTGGAGTGTCACCAGTGGGCCACTGGTCTCTCTCTTAAATGACTTGGAAAAGCCTGGACACCAGGTGGTGTCAGGTTGCTCAAGGTACTAGGATGACTAGTCCTTCATGGGTACCTCCCAGATGAGCTTATGGGGTTCTGTATGACCTGGGAGTGGGGTAAGTTCTTTGGTTGGGAGGCCCTGTGAGACGACTTTATGTTATGGACAGAGTCCAGACACTTCCGCTAGGTTTCTAGTCACTTAGAAACACCTCAAAAGGGGCTGGAAGGAGCAATGTCTCTTATCTGCTGAGTCAGAGAACCCTCATTTGGATGACAGGAGAAGCTAGGGGATCTGCATTGGTTATCAAGAACAGTCGAATTTCAAATTGTAAGAGAATGTGGCCACTTTAATAAAGCGAAAAACTACTCGAGCTACAGTATCATTTATCAACAAGAGTCCTTAAACCGAATCCTCCACCTTGTTAAGGTGAGGATGGAATCCTTCCCTCCAAATGAGTGAGGACAGAACTGGTTAGTCTGACCAAATAAACTCTGGTCTGAACCCCAACTATAAGAAAAATAAGAGGTTTGGATCCAGGAGAACTTATAGTCAGAACTCCGAGGCTCGCCGATGGAAATGCTAGAGAACAAGGGCCTCTTGGAGGTACTTCCATGTGTCTGTGGCTGCTCTGGATCCTGATCACTACGCCAAAAAATGTCGACTGAGGAAAAAGTCACCACATTTTAAACAGCAGATATTTATTTGGGCAAATTAGAATTGCAACGCGAGAGGCACAGATCCAGGCAGAAACCCAAAATATGCTCTGGAGAAGACAAAGAAAGCAAGGGTTTATAAAGACCAGAATGCATAAATCACACAGGCTGTTTTGCGAGATGCATGGTCGGTGCTAGCAACAGCTGTTATTCCTCGGCTATGTGTGATTTTGGTTGCTGAGGCCTTCTCTAAGGCAAAAAGTTCTTAGCTATGGGAATACTCATTTTTCTATGTAAGTAAGCTTTTTTTCTAAAGGAAGGTCAAGATAACAACAGTGAGGCACAGTTCAAAAGTCGCATTCCATCTAGCTAGAGACGTGGTGTATGTGCATAAGCCCCACTTCCTTAACGGCCTCCCAACTCCATTTTAGAAGCCCCAACGTATGTTACTCCATTTTGTTATCGTTGTCCACAATTTTTAAACGCAAAAATAATATCACTTTCTAACAAGGAGTAAATAAATTGATGCATGTAAATTACTTAGCAATTAAAAATGCTCACATTTTGCTGATTAGTTTTACCAGCTATAAGGGACAGAGCGTTCAAAAAAAGTTTAAAAGACGGAATCCAGCTGCAAGTCGTTTCCACTTCTTAGGCAGCAACAGGAGCGAGGCTTACTTCTGCCAGAGGGGGGGAATGGCGGCAAAGAAAATCACAAGAAAGAGAGACTCCAAATCGAGCCCATTATCTGAAAACAGAAGGGATGAATCTTTCACTTGTATTGGAAGCATTTCCCCTTCAGCACTGTGGCCTCAAAGTGGCCTTGATCCATATCATTATTATTATTCTCGGAGTGGTGAGAGGGTCAGGGGCATTAAGAACCCTCTAGTTGTTGAATTGTGTCACCAACAGGAGAGAACAGAGAGAAATTATCTCTACAGTTTTACATGCAGAAGATACTGTGGGAGCACATTTTCCGCTACTGTCAAGTTCAGTTATTCTAGCCTCAAGTATGTCCTTTACCTTCAATTCCAGTGTTGAGAAACTTTCTAGGCTCAAAATGGAGCCACTCCTGTTCTGGGTGCCACATCAGCAAATCAAAACTCAGAGAACTTTTGTGTCCCTGTAAATGCTCTGCTTGACCAGAAATGCAGTGTATCCAGTCAGCCAGTCCCCAAACGCCAAGCCAACTTTGGGCCTTCTCATACCGAAGAAGGTTGTCTATGTGGTCCCAGCCAATCAGGTATTTTCTATTTGTCTCTTTCTTGTTCTTTATTCTGTGAGAGGATTTCAATCTAAAATGAAACCAGAGGATACGAAATGGAGAATCTCACACATGTCCCTCAGAATAACGGACTTAAGAACTGAGAGACTGATTTCTCGTAAATGCCTGATTTATAGAAGACTGAGACTTATCTCCTGACCAGTGAACATCCGTCAAGAATATGTCCCCATCCTCAAGCCAGTGAAATTACTGCTTAGATTTTGGCTGGACTTTGCCCTCTTTGCACTCCTTGCCTATAAATATAGCCCACTCCGAACTCTCCAGGGCCTTGCCTATAGCTTGCTACAGCATGCGTTTCTCAAATTGCACTTCCTCTGCTATTACCAAATAAACTCAATTTCTGGTAATTTGAACTTGCCTCAGTTTACCTCTTTATTTAGGTTGACGATTCTTTTTTCCTATAAAAGTTTCTTGCCTTCCATCCCATTTTGCAATTCTCCAATAGGAGACTGTCTACTTCATGAATTGTTAAATAAGGTTTGTTTGTATGACCTATATTGCCTTCTTTAATCATTTTTTAACAATATTTGGTGAGGAGAAACGGGTGAGGAATGGAATCCGAAGCTGACTGCTAATAGCCTACTGGACAAGGAGATGCACAGTTGAAATGCCCACTGAATCTTCGAGCTCCGTTTCTCTTGTCATTACTGAGAGCCATGGGTAAGTTACTCTCAGATTTGAGTTCCACTCTCTTCCATGCAGCTCTCTGATGCAAACAAATTTTATTAAAAAAAAAAATGTGTATATATGCATTTTATTCCCAGAAAGGAGAAACCTTTTGGGGCCCCAGAAAGGTTTTGGGGGTTTATTAAAATTCCCAGAATGGTTCTGGGTTCCAGAAAGTTTTAGGGTTTGTTCAAGTTCCCGGAAATGTTCTGGGGCTCCAGAAGAGTGCCAGAAAGGTTCTGGGTTTTGTTAAAATTTCCATAAAGGTTTGGGGATCCTGGAAAGGTTCTGCTGTTTGTTGAAGTTTCTAGAATGGTTCTGGGGTTCCGGAAAAGGTCCAAGATAGTTATATTGAGAGCCCACAATGGCTGACAGCCATTAGGGGATTCACAAAAGTGTCAAGGTAAATCCACAGTATAAACCCCTGGGGGACTGGGGGAAATTAATTGAAACAGGAAATTCAGACTGTTTTGACCATCAAAATCAAAATCTAAGTAGGCACAAGTCAGACTATTAAAAGCCATCAGGGTGTCCTCCACTATAAAGAAATATTCTGGTGAAGGGAATAATGGATCTATTGCCAATGGGAATCTCGGAAGCCAGAGCCACAAAATTGGTGGGCATGGGTCGAGCAATTAAAAGCTGTTGCAGTGCTGGCCACCTAACTCTAAGACGCCTCTGCTGGGGTAATTTGGTCACAGAACAGGTTAGATTAGCACAAAGTCATCCATCAAGCTCAAAAAAATTTCTGTGCGACGGGGTATACTATAGCAAAGTCCCCAGAGGGGAGCCAAATTAATACGTGAGAAGTGTGTGCCGCTGAGTTGAGGACTCAATAAGAGACTCAAGCCTTAACTAAAGAAATGGGATCCTCAAGTTTTGAAGAATTATTTTACATCTAAGAACTAGGATCCTAGAAGCTGTAGATATGTACAAAAATGACAAAACCTAGAATTACAATGGCCGTTATGGTGAACATTCGAATTAGACAAGATCATTCATTTAAGAAGTGCAGTTGAATGCAAGGGTTCCTGAATCAAACAAACAGAGCAGGATACCTATTTTAATTGGCATGCAGAAGCCTCTGGAAGGCATTAAAATTCTAAAATAGCTTTGTTGAATGATTCATTACAAAAGGCTAATGAAAAATTAAAGACACAAGAGGTACCTAAAACAAAAGGCTATAAGAGTGACATGACTCCTACTACTGCCCTCTGTCCTCCTTTACCTGAGGGCTCAGTCTACTAATCCTCTGTCTGAATTGCCTTTCCACTCTGAAGAGACTACAAGACCATAAACAAAAGTCAAAGCTTTACACACCAACTCAAACCCTCCTATGTCTACCCTTGAAGCAAGGCCCCAATATGGGCCCCTCCCAGGGTTGATGGGACTCTGAGGGATTCTCTGGGAAACTGTTACCAGTTACTCCCTTAAACATCCAAGGAGAAACTAAACTTAAAATTAGTAGACAATCTTGCCAAATTCTGGTAGATGCCAGGGCTATACTCTCTGTTTTAAATCCTACTCACTTGGGAGCCTGCAGATGGATCCTGGGAAAACTGGCAGAAGCCAGGGAAGGGTGAGAATTCTTACCAGAGTCAGCCGGATCTCTGTGAATACTACATTGAGACCCAAAGAGGCAACGACAACTGAGAGTCAGGCTAAGACTGACATTTTTTATCAAACCTCTAGAATGGTCAAGAGGATGATCAAAATTGGGAACTGTTGAAATAACTTTCTAGGGTCAAGATGGATCCACTGCTGCCTGGGGTGCCATGTCAGCAAACCAAAACTCAGATACCTTTCATGTCCCTGTAAATGCTCTGCTTGACCAGAAATGCAGTATATCCAGTCAGCCAGTCCCCAAACACCAGGCCAACTCTGGGCCTTCTCACCCCAAACAAAGTTGGCCATGTGCCCCAGCCAATCAGATATTTTCTATTTGTCACTTCCTTATTCTCTATTCTTTATCCTATAAAAGCTTCTTGCCTTCTACCCCATTTTGCAGTCCTCTGAAAGGAGACTGTTCACTTCATGAAGTGTTAAATAAAGGTCATATCATCTAAATTGTCTTCTTTAATTATTTTTTAACACCAGTAACCAAATTAAATAAGAGGAAATGAATTTAGTTTAACATGAATCTATATTATGGGCATTACCTAGAACATTTGCATGATTTCACTAAGTATTACATATCTTGCTAAATTTGAGAGAAAGAAATTCTAAGCCTGAAGAGAATAAATTAATTTTTTTCCTGAGGTCTAGAATCTGACAGTGCCAACTGAAATAAAGTAAGATGTGAGAGCAAATCAGAAGTATCTGTGGGGAAAAATATCTTTCTTGGTAGATTCTTCAATTTATTTGGAATAGGATCAGGCAAAATACTTACCTGTAATATGTAAGTTTTAATTTTGAAGTTTCAGATTCATTCAAAACCACAGCAATTTACAAGTAACACACAGAGAGGGAAATACATAATTCTCTGGGTAGTTAAATCTTTATGAAATAAACTCAAGAAAAATATGTTATTAGACCTCTCAAACCAACTTAAGAAATTTAATTTATTGTACTTCTGCAGCTGTGCAAGTTATTATAAATCTAGTATGAAATTAAAAGAAATAATATTTTCCTTTGCAATCTTAATCTCCTTCTTACATTCCCTTCTTTGATTAATGTTACCACATCTACCTAGGCAACCAGACCAGGAATATGGCAGTATTTCCATTTCTTAAATCATAAGTATCTTTCAAAACACATACTTTGAAATAGGTCTTCACTAAATGGTTATTAAATGAATGAATAAATGAATAGAAGGTCACCCAATTTTATTATTGAAACTAGATAAAGACTAGAGAAGAAGAGTCTGTCATTTTTTTAAATCTCCCTAAGAATTGGGGAATAAATAGATCCACAAGAAAATTCTTTCTTCCTCAGTTGCATAATTAAATCAGGTAATGTATGTATGTAAACCAATGGATACAATGTCTATACTATATTCTAGTCCCCTACCACATCCTTCCCTTTTACAAATGCCTCACTCAGCCCAGTACTGTGACACCAAAATGAATTTAATGATATTTTGTAATGTACTTGCAATAAAAATACATTCTTTTGATAAAGAAACACTATGTAAGAGGGACTTAGAGGAGAAGGCATAAACTTTCCAAACAAGCCCAAACTAATATGGCCTGTGGGAGTGAGGACATTGTTAACCTGCATAGTGTAAGAAAGTACTTTTCTATTTTGTATTCTTCCTACTTTCTACTAGAACTAAACTTATTAAATTATATGTCTTCAGATAACTTAGGTATTTTAACAAAATTCATTCTGCTACAATCAATTCTTATTTTTTGTTGTTTAATTAGAAGGTACTTCTGACACATCTAATCCAAAGCTCTCATTAAATACCAGTAGTAAAAGCTTTAATGCCAATCATGCAAAAACTACGTGGATATGACAAATTCTTTTTAATTATCATATAAACATATTAAAAGCACAATTTCATGGCCAAGAAATTTAAATAGGATGAACAAATTTATACTTATGTAAACAAATACCATAGGAACTACATTAAAATTTAAACATCACCAAAATCATTTTTGTTAGTAAAGTAACTTCCCCTGCACATGAACTAAAAAATTAAATATTCTTTTTTTCCTACTAAAGGTTTATTATTGTTCACAGACATAAATTAGTTAATTCCTGTCATTTAAAACTCTTAATTAAATTTTAAGTTATTATTCTTTTAAAATTTAGTATAAATTGATAAAAATAAAGATATATACAACGAGAAAAATAATTAGTAAGGATATTAAAATTTTAATGAGTTTTCTTGGCTCACGTGTAAAAAATATCGTGGAATGAAGTAATTTATATCAAAACAGCAACACCTTTCCCCATCATTTATTTCATCAGTTACATTTGTGGCCCAATAATCCAATCTTGAGTCACTTTCCCAATTTATTTATGTAATTAGGGAGTTTAAAATTTTTCTAGTGATTATGTCAATACCTGTCACTTCATGAGTGGCGAGGTGATCTGCTTACATGAAAAGAAAGTTGGTGAGTCAATGGTATGCCATTATAATAAAGCCCTAATGATATACTATTAACTTATATTCTTTTGAAAAACTTTCAGAATTCCTAATATAGTTCAGATTTAAGAGAAAAGAAGATTTTCATAGATGGAACTCTTTTGTTTCCAGACTGCCTTCTACAGACTTGATTTTAAATTTCCTCTCTCTATAGTACTATACTGTTTTTTTTTTTTTCCGAGAAGAAAAGCAAATGAAAGCTATTATTCTTAATGGTTTAGATTAGCTTAGTTTGGAAGCTATTTCTTAGCATTCAATTAGATGATTTGAGAAGTTATTTTAACTCTTAGTTTTTAGAGCTATGTTAAAAGGTAGGATTTTCCCTCCCCACGTCCCTTCTATTTGGCTTCCAAAGCATAGAGATAATGGAATAAAATTTTGATAAACAGAGATTAGAATCAAATTCTGGTTCCTTCCCTAAGAAAGGCATATACTGGGTTTTGGTTTGAGATTTGGGGTCATTTTAAACGGTGAATAACATCTAACATTGAACCGTGATTTGGAGATATCCACATCAGGGCCAACTAGTATAGAAAACACTTCAAGGCATGTATCTGTTTTTAAGTAACTTGGCTCATTGTACTTTAGTAATATGGAAATACCTCGCAACTTTCCACGATCAGGGAGTAGTTTAGGTGCTGACTACATTACTTTCTCAAAATCATTACATGCTATCATCTATTTGCTATATCACATTCAAACAAGTCAAAAATCTGAAATAAAAATCAACACTAAGAAAAAACATATTACAATAGTTCCCATAGAAATACAAGTGACTATGGAATCAGCACTGTGGAATTCATGTTGTTATTTATTTTCTCAAAATATTGACCTGTGCAGCCAAACTCCTAGTTCAACGGAGAAACAGAAATTTCAGGTCGCTTCAGTTTCCCCAGGACACAGCTGCTGGCTGCCATGAGGTGTCCCTGTATTCTGCATGCTGGAACTAAGTCTTTCATGCTGTATTTTCCATTACCCTGTACATTGGTTTCCTGATCTCTCACAAAATTAGTACCAAAGATTGGTGAAAAATTGGTGATGACAGCTTGTTAAGAAGTATTGTGGATTACTTTATTGAACTCTATCATTCACTTTTTATTTATTTGCAAGTCGTAGGGATTGATTTTGAAATATATGCCAATTAGCTTTATCTGGTCCACGGCACAGCCTAAAGGAGACCCCTTACCAGAAAACACATATTATTGCTTTTAGAATGGATTGTGTAAGAGAGTGGGGATGGAATTAAGTAAATCACTAGTTATTACTAGGAATAAAAGAAACAAACCAGATGTCATACCCTGCAGTTTGGAATTATTACCCGATGCTAAGGTTTTGTATCAATCAAGTTCCCAATAGGGAATGGATGGCATTGTCAAGTTGGGAATTTGAAGATAGTTTAGTGAAAGTATTTACAAAGATGTAGCAAGGTATAGCAAAATCAAAGGGCATTGTATAGCAACATGGGGCACTGTTATTGCCCTTAAACCTGAAAAATAAAGGAAAGATGAAGTTACAGGAATCAGGAGAGATGGTACCTTGACAAGATCTATGATCGTCATCAATTGAAGCACATAGTTGGGCAGTGAAAACTCCATAAAGAGCTTCAGGGATGGGTACCACAATCATCCTCTCTCCAATATCTTGCTGGTGTTCCTCTTGCCTGGACCCAACTGGTAGCCAGACAACAAGGAAGTTTGTTAATGTGTTTCCATTGAGCACAGGCAGGGTTTGGAAAGTTGAGAAAGCAGAGAGCAGAAGAAATTGTCCAATACAATCTGTATACAGTTATTTATGATGGTGGGAAAATTTGACAGCTAAATAATTTTGCACTGCTTAAAATTGTTTCTATTTTTTTAACCAATTCTCATAACCTCCAATACAAATATAATATGTTTTGATTTACAAGACAACTTAGAATAGGTTATTTTATTAATCCTTTAAACTTCCTGGGAGATAAAAATCAAGTAATGCTGACCTAATTTTACAAATGGTCAAAGAGTGTAGCTAACAGAAGACATGTAGCTAGGAAGTGGTAGAACTTGGGTTCAAACTCATCTTCTACTTTCAAGCCCAGTATTATTTCCATTAATTTAAAATATTTTGGAGTGTTTATTTTCTTCCCATAAAAAAGCAAATGATTAATTTTTTTGACAACCTTAAGCATTTGCCTTCAGTCCATCAACTGAGTATTTGGTACATAAAGTCAAGTAACCATCTTGGTTGAACCATTTGACATAATTAACTATTAATCAATTAAGCTGATGCCTTAAAGACTCAGTTTTAAAAGCCTTAGATTAAGAGAAAAGCAGTCTTGAATCCAGAAAAGACTTCTTCATCTTCTTATATAATACTAGGGAATTTATCTCTGAAATATAGGCTAGTATAACCATTATACTCTAATTATCACTACATGTTTGCAAGATATAACAAATATATTTGTATATTTGTTCAGACTTTGTCTTCATAATACCTAAATGCTCTAGTACTCAGTAAGCCAGAATCCTTCACTGGATTGCATTAAAAGTTTAATGGCAGAGAGATGATTTACCATTTTGAGCTGTCCTTGGTTAAAGCCATTCTTTTATAGTTATCATCACAGCATAAGTGTTCTGACTATGCAGTCCCACGATATAATGGCTCAGTGTGACATGGTGGAGGGATCCCTTGGTTACAGGTAAGAGCTAGATCCAGTCTCAGGTCTAGTACCAGCAAGTTATGAGAGAGTGTTAGCTTCTCATATGGTTAGCTTCTAGTCTATAAAACATGCTTCTTGAGGGCCGGCCCTGTGGTTTAGTGGTTAAGTGCGCATGCTCCGCTGCTGGCGGCCGGTGTTCAGACCCAGGGCGCGCACCGACGCACCGCTTCTCCGTCCATGCTGAGGCGGCGTCCCACATACAGCAACTAGAAGGATGTGCAGCTATGACATACAACTATCTACTGGGGCTTTGGGGGAAAAAATAAATAAATAAAATTATAAAAAGAAAAATGCTTCTTGAAAAATCTGGAGTGGAGTTTCATCACCTAAAAATTATCTTCTACCTCAACTCTTCTTTCATTTTAAAATTGTTTCCTTGAGTAAAAACTATTAAATTCATGTAAATATGACAAGTGCTTCTTGTGTATTGTTTAAAAACAAGTAAAACAAAAGTTAGTCTTAATCCCTACAGTGAGAATATGGTCCAATAGTAATTAGTTCCTTTGTTCTGTGTTAATTAAAATGTACATTTTCATTGGTAGCAGTAGTATAAAGGACTGCTAATTTAGTTTCTTTCCATTTTTTTCATTAACTTTAACATATTTATGTGGAAGAAAAACTATACAGTGGCAAAGTAAAAGCTTAATATTTCAGTTTTGTGTGAGTAAATATATGCAACTCTATATGTCTTGGTAATTTAGAATAAATGTATTATATTAGGTTTCACATAATCAAAAAGGCAGAGTGGTGTTTAAAAGTTAATTTAAATACTAACTTTTACTGTATTAATTTTAGTAAGACATAGAAAGGCAGAGTAGTGTTTAAAGGTTAATTTAAATACTAACTTTTATTGAGTTAATTTTAGTAAGACATAGAGACAGCATTAATAATTTAAAAATATATTACATTGCTTATGAAACTATTTAAGTACTTTTAAATTGAATTGGATTTCTAGTAGAACATTGACCAAGAAATCTTCCTCTAAACACTTCTTAAAGAAATAGCTTATCAACTCGTACATTTAGTGTTAAAAACATTTTGCAAAAATATTTACTGATTTTATTGATATGTAAAATTTAGTTGCATGTAAATATCAAGAGTATTGAATTTAGTTTGCAGGATTATTTTAAATTATTTCTAGCTAGATCATATTATATTATAAATATCTATAATATCCATGTAGATATTATCGATATAGATTGGGGAGCATTTGATCTTAAAAATGAAAGTGAATGAACTTTCATTTCTACTCCAGCCTATGAGACTTGCTCTCTGCAGGGAAATGGGAGCTATCCTAGCTGTCTGCACCCATCATTTCTCATTTGGTTGGTATCGTTACAGAGAAACCTCATTCTAAGTCTTGAACTATGTCTTCAAAACCATGTCTAAGAAACGCTTATCCTAGATATCCCAAATGCATGGCTTAAGGCTCCTGTGTTTCTTCTCTATCCCTATTAAACTGCTCTTTTAATTATCCCTCTAGCACATGCTTCTTCAAGTCAGGCTTTCTTTCGCGGTATTCCTTCTGGTAAGAGCACTTCCATCCTCTTATTCACCCTTAAAACACAGTTTATTATGTTTTTCTTTCAAAAATATTCCTGCAATATCCCGGCCCCATCTTATCTTCCATTTTCTGATTTACCTTCCAACTTAGAAGATAATTATTAGAAAATTGTCATATTTGCATTGAGTTGTCCTTAAAGTAAGTTCCATTAATGCATGGATTTCACCTAATTTACCAGCATTCAGAATAGTGCTTGTTACTGATTGAATATATTTTTTAAATGAACAAATATCTCTTTTCTTTGAGGCTATGCTCTGTTCTCTATAGAGATATTTTCTTTTACACACTATAGAGTTATTAGGCTTGGGGCTTTAGAGAAATACTAGGTGGTTTAACTCTCTAAGATGACCAGAAATAAATTTTCCTGAGGGTGTTTAAGATTATGAAATATGTGAACTAGCTGTAAACCTGATCGTGTTTCAAGAAAGAAAAAAAAAGCATACACAATTAATATGGGTCCAGGAACATCACAAATTACATTGCAGTTCTGAGGAGACAGTTGTTTTAGCTCTAATTATCTTTTTGGAATTCACCAAACTGAAAATGCATGCTTAACATGCCCACATAATACTTTGAGTTTACAGATGGAATACTTGGTATAGCATTTATTCTTTTTTCTCATAGATTTCACATCCTTGCAAAAAACCTAGGGACAAGTGCTAAGTCATTTGATTTATTTAACTCTCAGTTTCTTTGCTTTAGGATTATAAATCAGACTCTTATTGTCACTTTAATGCAGAAAAGGTTCTTTTGTGTTCATAATATAGATCAA
The DNA here is from genome assembly GCF_020826845.1 of Diceros bicornis minor. NCBI lineage: Eukaryota > Metazoa > Chordata > Mammalia > Perissodactyla > Rhinocerotidae > Diceros > Diceros bicornis. The sequence goes on from NC_080750.1 coordinate 22,063,899, forward strand.
GATGTGATTTAAGTCGAATCTTGTCAAGGTAACTCCTTTTTAAACTATGAGAAGAGACTTGGCTGTAGCCCAAAACTAATGGGAGTCATATTTTATAATAAAAAGCAATGTGTTAGTAATAGAGGCTTTGCAGCTTCTTGCAGTCTCCACAAGCACAAATTCTTGTCAATTTTCACAGCTAATGCATTTTTTGTCACGTCATAAGCACTTTAAAAAAGCCTCTTCTTAATATTGTGGAAGACAGAAATTCTAATTTTCCAAAGGAAGCAGTGAAAATAGAGATCTTAGCCTGGAGGAATAAGATATAAGATGCCTGACTATCAAAGAAATCTCATTTTGAAAGGAGAGACCATCACAAAGTAGAGTAGTGTGACTATAAAACTGAACATACTTTCAAATAGAACATAAAGGGGTGTCATATTGCCAGTACTTTCCCTCTTCCCCACATTTTATAAAAAGATCCTTCAACTGATCAAATGTAAGAAGATGACAAGGTGTAATTTATATTGTTCACATCGACTGTTTAATGACTCCTGTGAGAAATGAAAGCTAATTTCACTTGTGTTTGCATATACTGCAGACACGTGTGCCACATTGCTTATAGCTCTTGTAAGGCTACTTGTCTGTAATGTCGAGTTAGCTATTGAAGTGAAACTATAGCAAAAGTTTCAGGAAGGTTAGTTGCATAAACTTTTAACTTCTGTGACTGCAACTGTGAGAAAGCCAAGACATACTGCATAGAAAAAAGACCCAGCGTGAGCAATTAAGTCAAGTGGGGAAATTCACTTTAAAGATACTGATTACATTGTCATCTTCCTAGAGAGGCAAGTCAGTTTTATTTACTAAGTTTATAAATTTTTTGAAAAAGAAAGGCTAATTCAATTTACAACTTTAACTTATGGAAACTCACTTTATTCTTCAATTTTTACATAGTATATGAGCTTTCCAAAGCTCTCATTTGCCTATTAACTTCCTGTGTTTTCAGAGTTTCAACATTTCAAGGACATTCATGTAGCTTTTTAATATTTAGTTTTGAATTATGCAAATTCACTATGTTCACATTGTTATACTTATGTTCATGTTTTCCTCCTTCATGGGAGTGTCACAGATGGAGGTGAATAGTATTCTTTGATATCAGTATGGCTTTCTTCAAGAAGTATCATCAGTGGCTTACTAGATGTGACCTTTTTCCTTTGCTCTTATGTGCTCTGGAATAAATTCATCATGTCTCAGATGTCTTTCTTTTTATTTTCTCCTTGAATGGTGTGATAACAGAGTTTTTTTATTTACATGACCAAATTCCAAACAGCAATTAAGCTGCTTTGGACATTATAATAAAATCTTTCACTTACCTCATTTCACTTTATTCTTCACAAACTGGCTTTCAAGATGATCGAAGTATTTTTAATCTATTTTCCAGATGAAAACCGTGCAGTTCACAAAATTAAGTAAATGGTAAAATCAGGATATAAAAATAGGTCTTGGAACTCTAGTGGGCTTTTCCTCCTCACAAAGTTACCTCGAATTATTTTAAAGACAATGTCACCAACTTTTCTTAGGATCATGAATTTAAAACTTTCTTTTAACTTTTCACCTTACTCTTTCTTGAGCACATCTAGAGAGTCATATGCAAAAGAAAAATTGTTTTAGATCAAGAATCTTTTACTAATAATCTAATAAGAGACACAGTTTCATTCACTAACAATCTGTTACAAGGACACATAATATCACTTTTATAGTCCTGGACTGTTCAGTGTCTTATTTAGGTCATTTCTATTGGAATTAATTTGCTTATATTACCTGGTAATTTTAAATTATTTAACTGTTATATTTAATTGTTAATTATTCAGACTGTTTTAAATTAATTCTTTTTGTTCTTGAAACTAGCACCTATTATTAAAATTCATTACTTGTTCAGAAAAGAAGTTTGCTTTTTTCGATTCTATTCTATATGCCAAAAATGAAGAATCGTGTGAATCACTCCATTTAGATCATTTAGTCAAGTGAAAGAATATTGTCCACCTCAATTCTGTCTTGATTTAACATGTCTTAACATGTATTTGTTGTCCATTAGTACTCTCCCTAAGTAATCTCATCCACTCCCAAGGATTCAGCTACCAGAGAAAGGCTGAGAACTCTTCAATTTCCATCCCCAAACTAGAACCTGTCCTGAGCTACAAATTATGTATCCAGTGCCCCACTAGATCTCTCTACGTAGATGTCTTAAAGACAACTTAAACTAACAAACTCATGACCCCTCCCTATACTCTCCAATGAGCCCTTCCTCCATTGTTTTCAGTCTCATACAATGATAACACTGTATATCTACCTGCTGAAGCCAATAATTTTGGAATCACCCTTGACTCCTCTCACTTCCTCACTCCTCCTTCAGTCTAACACCAAATTTTATTGATCCAAACCCTTCTGCATTCTGTCACTTTCCTCTTTACCACCATTGCCATTGCTATACACCAGAGAACCATTGCCCTTTACTGCTGAAACTAATGATAGAGACTCTTGGCCATTTTCCCTAATTCCTATTGCCATTTACAAAAAGTTACAAATGCTTAATATGAATAGCAAGTGCCTGTAAAGTATTGTCTCTGCCCACCTCTTGGAGTTCATCTCTCATTCCTCTCTACTTCCATGTCTGTCTAGACTTCAGACAAAGGGGACTTATTTCAATTGGTTCTACACACACTTTCTCTTTTCACATCCAGGCATTAAAACAGGAAATTGCTTCTTCCTGGGACTCCTCTACCACATTACTACATCTTCACATGCATCAGTTTATGTCATCCTTTATGTGTTAACTAAGATGTCACTTCCTTTGCTAATCTCCCCAGAGCAGATTGGGTAACTCAGTAAGTGATCTCTCTGCATCTCCTTTCATGACACTCATCAAAATTGTAGTTATGTATTTATTGCCTATCTTTCTCCTAGAATTTGAATTTCCCTTAGGGCATAGACCATTTTATTTACTCTGCTGAATACTTATATCTATCATAGGTCCCTGAACAAAGAAGGAATGTGATGAGCATATGAGCATTTATTGAATAGATGGATATCATTTTGATTCTTGATTATTTTCCCATTATACTATCCATTTCTGGAAGTACTGTACCATCTACTTTGTGGACAAATAATATTTACACGTTTATATTCAAGTCCTAGTTTGCAATATAAAATCCAATCAAGGCCAAAATCTTTCCTTTACCTTGGGGCAATTAGTCAATCAGTAGCCTTTTTTGATCCTGCAGTTTAGTCAGTGATAAATATGACTTTCAAGAATTGGGATTCTTCTCTAGAAGGCAAATTTTATTTCCTTAGTAGTTAAACTTAGCCTTTAAAAATTATTTGCCAAATATTATTAAAATTCATGAACATGAATTGGACAGGATATGTAAGTGTAAAACTTAAAGGTTTCGGAAACCAAATCACAAATTTTAAATCTCATAAATTGATACCTAAATAACCCACCCTAATTCTACTTATTTTTTATGACAGCTGATGTATGTAAGATTCTTATATCCAGAACAAGTCAGAAATGATGACATTTGAAAGTTTCAATTGCACTATATGGGGATGTTGGTCTTATGTGAATTAAATAAGAATGTACATTTTCATATGATGGAATTATGATTTGATATTTTCTGTAATTTTGCCAAATATAACCTGTATTCTAATTTCTGTTCTGTCACAAAGCTACATTCCACTGCTAATTATAAATCATCTTGAGATCTTTGGTTGCCACATAATGTTCAGAAAGGAGAGTGCCATTGACCATTTCCTCTCACAGCTGTGTGTAACGTCATCACTGTCTGTTGCTACCATCATAGACTGTGGAGCTCATGCAGTGGATTTGAACTCATAACTGCTCTGACTCTGACAGAGCAAGTGGCCATGGGAGAGGGAGGAGTCTTCACCAATTAAGTTTTAAACAATACTAATTTAAAAGAGTGACAGTGTCTAGGGAACTCTCAATGTCAAAGTACTAATGGATATCCTTGAGATGACAACATTTTTAAATTATCAAATGTTCAAATTAGAAAATGCATCAATATGGCAAAGCTTACTAACTTTCTCCAGTATCCATTCTCACACTACCCCACACTTGTTTTAGTAGGGCCCATGGAAGTCTAGCTAGAGATTACATTTCCCAGCTTTCTTATGTGTTTCCACAGGACTAAGTTCTCACTAATGAAAATAAGCAGCCATCATATAGACAAATCCCATGCCGATTGCTTAAAAGAACACTGCTTCCTCTCTATTTCTTCTCTTCCTCCTTTCTTGGGGTTGATAGAGTAAGCCAGCTTCAAACATGTAGATGGGAACAAGTTGGGTAGCAGAGTAAAAAGTCGCAAGAAACCTGGGTCCTTAGAACATCTGTGGAGAAGTTTGCCCACCTAAACTGGGATTGAAAAATGAGGAGAAATAGTTTGAAGAGAAACCTATATTTTTATACCTTTTTCATAATCATATTTTTTTGTTTACTAAATAATACCATTAAAATATAAATGCATATGGGTATATATGTACACATAACTGCATATATGTGCATTTTAAAATCCACTGACTCATAGCTTAAATAATGTGTTTTGTGTTAAATTAAAAGACAGAAGAAAAATTTTACAATTTTTTGCAACTGCAAAAAAGTAGTATGATTATGTAAGAGATTATCAAGGAAAGTAGACTTATTTATTTTCTTTTTTTGATGGAAATTGCTTGAATATAAAACTACTTTGTTGCAGGAAATATAAATAGATTAATAAATTGCTAACTATAAACGTTTGTTGACTGTTCTCTTTTGTTTAACATTGTGTAGTCCTCAAATAGATGGAAAGTAGATGATGCCTTTCTCTAAATGCCTACACTTAATGAAGTTATTTTTAATTTTTTCTAGATTCTGAATAAAACTTTATTTAAAAGCATGAAGATGATATATATGCCTAAGAATGGTTTAATAACATTAACCCAAATTTTAGCTCTAACTCCAGATCTCCAAATAAGCAAATAAGCAATATTAACTACTATATAAACAGATATATGACTTAAGTTTCCTTTTCTTTATATTTTTGAAATTTTCTTTATATTTTTGAAATTTTTTGTGCTTCTCACCTGTTCATTTTTGCATAGAACTAACTTCAATAGTGGTCATAGTAACAGTTATTCAGTTAAAGTGTCTTTGTCCCAAAATGCTATATAGTGTCTTGGGCTTCCTCCCTTTTGATCCTGCTCTTCATTATTAATTTGTAATTTAAGAGTCTGTGAGTGAGCCCCCCGTTAATCATTCCCAGAACAACACAAAGTCATATACTAGAGTAGATGTTACTCTAATGTCTTACTAAATTGAGGTGCTTCTTAAGATGTCTTATGTTGAACAACTTTAAAAGGCAAAATTTAAATTCTGATTTCATAGAGGCTAATGTAAGCACAATGATTTAAATTTGGCTTTCCAAATTAGTATCATTACCAGAAAGCCTACATGCCCACAAGATGGGCTGGTGACAACTTGATTGTGTTCAGACACTTCCCAAATTAGGTGCTGTGTTTGAAAACTTGGCCAAGAGAGATTGACACAAGCTTCTCAGGGAACAGAAGGCAGATCACATTTGGGCCTGCCAATTCTTGACAGGCTTGCTTTAACTTTTTCTCCCTGAAGTTCTTTGTCTTGTAGTCTCTCTCCACTGAAATTGTGACACAAAGGTTATGACAAGCATGTGAAAATAGCTAGTGACTTATTAATGTCTGCAATGACTTGAGCATCACAGAGTAGCGCAGTGTGCCTTCAGTGATCACCTTTCTTTCCTTCCATATCTTGCAGCCAATCTCTTGAGCTGTCCCGAAGTGTCACATTCCTTCAGTGAAATAAGATCAGTGCATTAATATGCTCCTCCACCTCAAAGCTCATAGTTACTTGTCACATTAATATTTTGCTTAAACCAACTTTCCTTGCAATATAAGAATGCAAATTACTCAATTCTTGAATTCCTGTTACAAGCTCCAACATTCAATTTACACATATATTGAAGTAATGGACATTCTTAACAAACAGGAGTGTTCATTTATTTATATTCTTCCAAATAGAATTGCAAAGACAATATTGAAACAGGTTTTTTACGAAGTGGATCTAATAGTTAACCTCTTCCACAAACCTTTAAAAAATGTCAATATATTCAGTTTTGGGACACAATTGCCTTTATTCTTCTACCTTCAGTTATTCTGTTTTGTTTTAATAATCTGTCATTTTTATTGGCTTAAATTTGAGTACAGATAGGCAAAGCTGTCCTTGTAGAGCTACAGCTTATTCTGTTTTTCCTTCCTGCAGAAATTAGGAACACGGCTTGTCAATAACCATAATAACAGAGACTTTTGGGAACAAGTCTGTCATTGTTCACAATGATGGTTTTGAATGTAGGAGATAAATGAAGGGAATTTGGGGGAACGACTTAACATTCCTAGAGCAAAACAATTCTTATTTATCTTTGAAGGAGAGAGAAGATAGCTAATAAAATGACTTCTTCACACCTTCCTCTTTATTTTTATGTTTTTGGCTCTTCACTGTTCTTTCAAAAGGATATCATCTGCCTGATATAAGTGTATGTATATTTTGATTCTCTCTATCCTTTCTGAAATAAAATTTTTGTCCAATATTGCCAGGTTTTTGTACGTCTATATTCCTAACAGGAATTTTGGTTGTAACTGTGAAATAGATTGAGAGCAAATCATATATGCAAAGCTTATGTTTCACTCAAGCTGTAAGAAAACAAATTGATCATAGAATGTTCACTGTATAGTTATTGATGAAAATGGTAATAAGATTCAAATTTATTGCTGTTTTACCATGCAGAAGGCGTTATCCTAAGTGCTTTATATATACTATTTCTTTTTAGCCTCACAGCAAACCATAACAGGGGTTTTACCATTATTACAATTTTACAGATGAGGAAACTAATTCTTTCAGAGATCTAATAACTTGTTGACTATATAAAGTAACTGATTAATATCAGGTTAACATTTCAATATTACAGAGCAATCTAGAATGTGTGATCATGTCTATGCTTGCTGGTCACCCGTGTCACTCAAAAGCAATTGAAGACTTTCACCCTCCCTTAAAGTCTGTCATATTACAAAAGTCTGACGACTACTTATTCCAAGCCAGGAAAAGAGGATAGGTTTGACTTCTATAGTAAAAATACACTAATATGACTTCTTGTCTCTGTAAAGTTCTATATTTTAACTGAAAATAGTGTTGTCTTCTGAAGAAATGGTATATATTTTTTTTTTTGCGGGGAAAGATCCGCCCTGAGCTAACATCTGTTGCCAATCTTCCTCATTTTATTTTATCTCCCCAAAACCCCAGTGCATGGTTGTATATCCTAGTTGTAGGCCCTTCTAGGTCTTCTATGTGATCCATTCTATGTGATTCTATGCCATGCCATGGCATGGCAACTGACAGACAGATGGTGTGGTTCCATGACTGGGAAATGAACCAGGGCTGCTGAAGTGGTGAGAGCGCTGAACTTTAACCACCAGGCCATCAGGGCTGGCTCAAGAAATGTTATATCTTAAGCATATTTAGTTCATGCAACCAAAGATCTGTTGCAGTACTGATGAGAGAATTAAATATTACTTCCACATACTCTGTATCCAGTGAACTTCTTAATAATCACACAAAGTAAGAAGGAAACACACACACGCACACGCAGGCACACACACACTTTGTATGATACAAGGAAATCAAGGCTCTGAGAAATCAGACGGCTCAGTTCTAAAGTCTAAGTCTCTTGGCTCATTGTTTCCTGTACACACACATTTTTCACTTAAAATCTTAAACAACAACTACAGCTTTTTGGCTACTTGTATCTAAGAAGTAATCTTGCTGAAACTTTTGATTTTACAGAAGAACTAACTAATATCCATAAAAATAATGAGATTTGCTCAAAGTTTGGAATTTTTATGTTATTGTGCCACCAACTATCTGTTTGATCTTTTGCAAATCACTTCAAGCCTCCAAGTTTCAGTGTATGCTCTGTCAAATAGGGGTTGATTATGAACTGTCTATTCTCTTGCAATGTCACTGTTTATAGTGCAGTATGTTTCCCGGCCAGTGATGGCAGAACCAAAACAAGAATAGATCTCATGGCTCCATTCCTTTTGCTCTCATCATTCATGTTCTTCATTTGAATTTGTGTACATGCAGCACTGAGATAGGCTGGCACATCCCAATTCTAGGTGAAGGCAGAGAATTTATGTACATGTATATCTGTATACACGAGTTGTGGGAGGAGAAGGGACACTGCTGTGAAAACTACTTGACTTCTAAGTAAGGTTTTAATACTTTGACGATGGAGAATCTCGGATTAATGTATTATCCACAAACTAAAATGTTAGCACATTATTTAGTCTGGTCCTTAATGGTAGTATTTAATTAAAACAGATTTTCAGAAGAGTAATCAGCATTTAACTGTTCCTAAAAATATGTGATTTGCTTTGAATACGAATTGAGTCCCTTTGTCCTCTGTATAAAAACTGTTCCACAAAATGAACATTCACCTCCATTTGGCATTCCATTGTGGTTTATTTGTGGCCCATCCACATATGGAAGGTCACTCTCTCTTTTTATTTTCTTTAAATCACTGTCATGTGCCAAATATCCTGCTGGCTGGCGACCAAAGTATACGTGTGATGAACAAAGAGAGTCTCTTAGTCAACTGACTAATGTTCTGGAGACAAACAAATCTAGATTGAGTGACCTTGAACAAGTTTCTGTTTCTTTAATTGCAGGGCTCTTGAGAGGTTTAAATGATCTCACACACACATACACACACACACTCACACATACGCACAATTAACCCTGTGCATGGAACGTAGTAAGCACTCAGTAAATGTTAGCTACGTTTTTTTTTTTTACATAAAGGCTACATTATCTTTGTGGATGCTTCCGTAATTGAGACAAATATTAAACATTGTTATAATTTGTGATATTTCACAATTAATATACACCAAAGTACCTTTCAAAATGAAATATGAAACTGAAAATTCTCTTTGGGAAATTAAACACATTAAAAAAGAGAGCATACACATTAGGTAGTAAGCCTATCAGACATCAGTGACAGAGTTTTAGAGTTACTATCTAATTATTTCAAAGATCCTTCATACTTTTCAGTAACAAGTTAGCATTAAAATGTACACAATGAAACCTCCCCTGCATCACTGATTTCCAACTATTTCAACATTAAGATCCACTTTCTTTAGTGGACCTGACCCTCAGTATATTTGTCAAAGTATTTGCTATGCAATGACCATGCATCTATGTCTTGAATAGATGTAAGATTTCCATTGACTTTGAAATATCAAAAAATCTTATTATATTCAAGCAGTTCTGTAATTTCTTAGAACCATTTCTTAGAAACCTTGTACTAAAGTTTTATAACTTTTCTTAAGTGTGTATATTGCTGTAGAGTGTATAAAAATGTTTACACGAGGGGCCGGCCCGGTGGCGCAAGCGGTTAAGTGCGCGCGCTCCGCTGCGGCGGCCCGGGGTTCGCTGGTTCGGATCCCGGGCGCGCACCGAAGTACTGCTTGGTAAGCCATGCTGTGGCGGCGTCCCATATAAAGTGGAGGAAGATAGGCACCGATGTTAGCCCAGGGCCGTCTTCCTCAGCAAAAAAAGAGGAGGATTGGCGGATGTTAGCTCAGGGCTGATCTCCTCACAAAAAAAAAAAAAAAAAAAAAAATGTTTACACGATTGCCCATATAAACCTGCAGACGGCAGAGAAGACATTATTACATTCTTTTAAAATTTGATGTAACTAACATTCATTGAAAGACATGAAGTGATTCAGTCAGGTCTTGGTAGTATGTGCTAGAACAAAGCCTAGTATTTTCTGGCTTCAAATTCTCTGTATTTTATTTACATCTTGCTGACTCCTAAAAGGATCTAGAATGTAAATGGGATACCCAACAGTCACTTAGAAGTTCAGAATGTGTATAAGACAAAAACAGGGCTTTGATTTATGACTCAATTCTTTGATAGTTCTTTATTTGAATTTTAAATGATCCCTATTTTATAGTCAGATAACATATACCATGAGAACTCTCAGTTCGGTTAGCCAGATGGTAGAGCCAGGAAACAAGGGAAGACCCAAGTAGATTAAGTTTGGAGCTAGAGGCAGGCACGTAATTAGAATGCAAAGGCTCCATTCTCCATCCATGCTTCTGATGCTGGCTTACTCTCTCCAAATGTTTTACGCAGTTGCCAAAAAATCTGCATAGAAATAATATTCATTTGTGCTTGCAGCATTCATTAGTTACCCTGAATTTTCTCTGAATATCAAGTACATGCCCAAGTGAGATGAGATATAAAAGCAGCAGGCAATGCAATCCAATTACCCGAGGAATATTGCCAGTCCTCAGCATAGCAACCGAATGGCTGAACCTTAAGGCCCTTATACCTGTATCTCCAATTGCTTATATTTTGGAGTTTGGGTTGGTCATCAGCTCTAAAGAACCTAGTAAATTGTTTAAAACAACATTTGGCTTTTTAAAATCTTATATGCATTTGTATTTTTAACATAGATCTCACCATCTTAGTCTGAATGTCTCCACTGTAACTATCCTTCCTTGGCTTGTCCTGTGATCCCCTGTGCACGACCTCATATTTAATCACTCACACATTCCTTCTGCTTAAACTTTCATATCCTGTTTCCTTCCTCTGTGATTCTAGCCAACTTACATTTATTCCTTAAGTGACAGCATCCCTCAACATATTTTTCATTGTTTACTGATTCATTTATTCAACTGAGCTACAGGGTGTCAGTGAACTGACTGCAAAATGACACATAGAATGCTGGCAGGCAAGGCATGGAGAAAATGGAGGGAATATGGGCAGGCATTCTAGATTGTTCAATTGAGGAGATCTATGTTCCCCAATCAATACTCTTTGCTTTAAAATTGCTCCTGGATTTATACATAGCCACACTATCCAGAGCTATATATTTCCATCTGTGCTTATAATTGCAATTTTGATTTTTTATTTGGATTATAAACCTATCCCAGCTGGATTTTCTTGTGCGGCTTCATTCTGGATGGCAGAAATGAGATCTATTTAATATTATAAGCATATTGCAGCTTAAAAAGTACTTTTGCATTTTACCCTAGGGCACGTGGTTTCATTTACATTTTAAAAATAAGGAATTGGAGGTTATTGATTATAACTTTCCATGCAGTGCAAGCCAATTTCGTATGATTCTACAGACTGCAAATCTTAGCCTTTCCTCAATGGGTTGTCTAAGGGTATTAAGAAGACAGCTTTTTAGAATTATTGCCAGACAGCTTTGTTTCTAACAATACCCTTCATGCAGTAACTCTTTTCTGGGCACCTTCCAGGTGCCGAGCTCTGTTCTGGTTGCTGAATAAACACAGGTGTTCTAGATGCCCTTCCAGACAGTAACAACTTTCTTTATAGTTTGATAGTAATTAGTACCCTTTCCAAATAATCCAGTTCCTCTGGACATGTGTCAGGATTTCACTTCCTATCTCCCTTGTCTTTGTCTGGTGACCAGTTCTGTCCAATAACTGGTAAGAACAAGTGTCACCTCAGATTGAGGTTTTGTCATTGTGAGACTAGTCAGTATTTTCTTCTCCCTGCTATTGAAACCAGCAATGCTCCAGAGAGGGGCTATTCCATCAGCCTTGTTCTGAGAGCAAGGGCAATGACATAAAGAAGACCATACAGTGTGTTCACCATGGGTATTTGGTGTGAGAAGAGAAGACATTTTGTTTTTTAGGTTACTGAGGTATGGAAGATTCTTGGTGACTGCTGCATAACCTCAGTTATCCTGATTGATCCAGAAAACAAACTTTCTAACTGAATTGCAAACTTTATTTCAGAAGTTCCTTGTGATGATTGGAAGTCTCTCTCTCTAAAAATATATATATATATTTTTTCACATATATAAAAATATATGCATATATATATATTTAAAATACATGTGTGTGTATATGTATGTATATATATATACACACACACATAATACTTTATACATTAAAGCAGACAACACAGGCACCTGAGTTTAGTATCATCTATGTAATTTGTCCTCAGGCCAGTGCTCTATGAGCTACTGTTGACTCCTAGAGAAGGAAGGGCTGTAAGCAGAAATGGAAAGATAAAGTGTTATACAAAATCTGTGACAGATTAGCAGATGGCAGCAATGAGCCAATAAAATACAGTACCCTCCTTTGAATACTTTATGCACTTATCTCTACCACTTAACACTATTAATAAATTCCAAGGTAAACTGTACTTAGTGAAATCATTGATTTAGGTGAGGAATATCATCATTTATTCCCAGTCCTCCAAGTTAGATCCATTTATCAAATAATTCATAAAATAAATAATTGTAAATAAAACAACTATTACTTTTCTTATTAAGATATCAAATATGCAAAATGTATTTTAAATCAATTAGTAAGGGAAAAAAGACAGGGTATGAGAAAATATTTGGGATAAAATGACTAACATGTAATGAAGTAGACCATGTAAGCTTAGCCTCTCTCACCATGTAAGAAGGCAGAGAAAACTATTTTTCTATGTCTTACTCTCGCTTTATCTCTGCTGAAAACTCGTAGATAATAAAAATAGACAACTGTTGGAAACTCAGACTTTCTCCTTAATGGGACAAGGCTTGAGGTATGACAAGAAGACTAAAGGAGAGAGGTAGGAATATCAATTAGAAGGCAAGGGTGAATGTATGATACTGCATCTAAAATATGCATCTAAAGTATTGATACTGGTGCTCGAATCCTACTCAAATTCTGAGTCACAATAGACCTGGACTGTACTATCTAGACCCATCTCGACATTTTAAAGTTGGAGCTTTCTTTTCTTATCATTATTGAGAAAACTGCTAGTTGCAAAGATGAGTGTGTATTCTTCTTGGAACTATGGTGAAAAAAAGGTAACACAAATGCTCAAGAATGGAGAGACTTGTGCATGTCTCTGTCATGCTCCTGCTAGGTACTGTATATGCACTATTTAGTTTAAGTCTCAAAGTTATCTTGAAAATTGATACCATTCCTTCCATTATTTGACATCCCTCAGCTGATAAATAGAGGACCACAATTTCTTGTCATTTCTGTCTGACTACAAAAGCTATCCTCTTTCCACTAGGAGGGCCCGAATAACAATGATTTGTTATCAAAATAGCATATCTGTCATTTAACTACTGAGAACTGAACTTGTCTTTGAATGCAACAATTCCAGTTTTATCCTAAAGATTTAAGAACATTAGAAATTTATAAAAGTTTACTGTCTTCGCGACACATGTATTTTATAACTAAAGTAGCTGATAAAGTAACTGAGCTAATATCAGCAATAGTGTCCAGTAGGTGATTTTAAATCAACCATGCAGATGAGTGGTAATGTGCACTGTGCTCCCTGTCAGCCAACCCATAAATGACAGTGTGCTACTCCTAAACTCCATAAATTCCAAAAGGAAACTCATATAGATTTCCTTTTTCACAAAACACCCAGTCTTCTTTTGCATAAAAGCAAGAGACTCTAGGGAAAGTTATGCATTAATATCCATATTAGTAAGGGGAATAAAAGTGATTTGGCTAGCAGCATACAAAACTGGGAACATCTGAAAGATTCATAGTTCTGCCCTGTCAACTGAAAAGCATCCAACTCATTTTCCTTCACACTGTGAATGGGAGTAACTGCAGTGTAGGTTGTTCCTGTAGCTGTCACTAAATAACTTGTCCCATGGTGTACCTAAGGGATGGGACAGGATGCCATACCTTCAAATAAAATTAATATAAAATAGGATAAAAGTATAAATAAAGGAAAAGGACTCTTTTATCCACTGTGAAATTTGAAGTAGTTGAGTTTTATCCACAGACAGGTTTTAAATCAACCTGGTGAAATTCTAATTTATTAGTACCAGAAATAGTATTTGGCTCAAGTTTTCAATACCCTGACTTAATCCCTATGAGATTTTTCTGCACTCATGCTGAGGAGTTGTATGCTGGAATAGTAAGTGGCAAGTGAATGAGGCCTCTCTCCCTTATTCTGGCCTGAGTAGCATTGCCATTAAATAAGTGAAACAAATTGCAATAGTGAAACAAAAAGTGTCCAACGTTTTTTGTTGTTCAACCTATTTTCTTAGTTTCTTTAAGTTTATCTTTTATGGTAATAATATCTGAAGAAAAAAGTGACATATAAATTTATTTAAATGATTAAGTAGAGAGGTTCTCCATTTTAATGGAGCAAAGCTCCTAGAAGTGAGGTATTCTAGTCATTTTTCACAATGTTTTTCTAATGTCACTAATTCCCCTTCACTGTAATGGGATTTGGTGTCATTGACATTCTCATGAGATTTTTATAATATAAATCCATAGACATGATGTTACAATGTCAAATGAAATAAGCTAGGAAGTCTACGGAGATATATGTCAATGATGCAAATATTTCTAACCTGTAGAAGTAGCAATATGTCAAGATGATGGCAAATAACACCAGGGGATTTCTGGGGACACTATTTTCTGGAGCAAAAACAGTACAAAAAAGAATGTCAATGCAATTCTACCGAGACAATGATCAGATTATCCAGACTATAATAAAAGAAAGATTGCTAGTGTTTGTGATCATCTAAATTATTTTTTCTGTATTTAGGGAGTTGATATTTTTATATACCCCATTGCAAAGCACTTAAGAGCTTCTTATATGTTAAAAAGAAAATTTCTGGCCTTGTAACAGTCCAAATCAAGAGGAAGGGAGACTGTCTTGGGACTTTAACATCAGGAAGGCATACAGCTTTTTACTCTGTGCCTTATCTGAATCTGATTATTATCTATTGAAATAGTCATTAACAATCTTTGCCTCCATGCTTCCTTGTTAGGGGTGGTTCAACTTCTTTGGCAAAATCTGAGTTTGACATAGTTAGATAGATTCATAAAACTTCTGAAATATGATTTTTGTAAAATGAGGCATGACGTTAATCAGATAAATGGAGGCGGGGGAGAGGTCATCCATAACATATTTAATTCTTTAAGTGTATTCAAGATAATGCCACAAGGAGAATAATTTGACCCTACTGGGTAAAGCAATTTATTATAAATAGTTATTTTTGGTGCCACTCATTGAAGTTTCTGCACATGGATGGAGTCCAAAATAAAAGATTGAAATTCCTGATTTTGAATTATGTGAGCTATTCAATCATTACTGTTGGAGCACCAGACGTGAGGATTATTTCCAGCAATGGAGTTATTGGAGTGATGGTGAAGTGGCCGAGAGAGCTGTCCTGGAACCCCACTTGAAGAAGTAATCAAAATAATATCATAGCCCTTCGGGAGGAAGAGGAACTTATATACACGAACACACGTATCCAACCTTTCAAATAGCTTAAAACACTTTCAAGCATGTTTTATCTTCTTTTATCATAAAATTCTTGTAACAGAGATAAGGGCAAGAATTATTCTATTTTTGTTTGGGGAAAATGGACACATGGTCTAGTCATTGTAGTTCTTTCTGACAATATATCTAAGTAGAATCATGTGGAATTTAATTACTTATGTCTAAAATATCCCAATTTTTACTTATTTCAGGATAGTTTGAATATGCACATAAAATGAGACTATTTTTCTTTAATATTCTACTTTCTTAATACTATATTTCTCCACATATCAAATTTGAATTAATTCTAGTTTTTAAATCCCCATTTAGTTTCTATGATAAAATTTCATTTCTGGAGAACTGACACTAACATCATGAGTTACTGTAAAGCTACAGTAATCAATACATTGTGGCATTGGAGAGAGAATAGACAAATAGATCAATGGAATATAATAGAGAGCCCAGAAATAGACATATAAATATAGTCAATTGACCTTTGACAAAGGAGCAAAGGCAATGCAGTGGAGCAAAGGTAGTCTTTTTAACAAATGACACTGGAGCAACTGAGCATACACATGCAAAAAAATAAATCTATACATAGACCTTACACCCTTCACCAAAACTAACTCAAAATGGATCATAGACCTAAATGTAAAATACAAAACTATAAACTCATAGAAGATAACATAGGAGAAAACCTAGTTGATCTGATGTATGGTGACGACTTTTTAGATACAACACCAAAGACACAATCCATAAAAGAGATAATTCATAGGCTGGACTTCTCTAAAATTAAAAACTTCTGCTCTGTGCATGGCAATGTCAAGAAAATGAGATGACAAGTCACAGACTAGGAAAAAATATTTGCAAGGACAGATCTAATAATGAACTGTTATCCAAAATATAAAAAAACTCTTAAAATTCAACAATAAGAACTCAAACAACTAAAAAAATAGGCAAAAGACCTCAATAGAAACCTCATTAAAAATATACAAATAGAAAATAAGCACATATAAAGGTGCTCCATATTGTATGTCATCAGGGTGATGAAAATGAAAATAACAATGAGATGCCACTACATACTTTTTAGAATGGCCGTCATCCAAAACCCCGACAACACCAAATGCTGGTGAGCATGTGGAGCAACAGGAACTCTCATTCATTGCTGGTGCGAATGCAAAATATTACAGCCACTTTGGAAGACAGCTTGGAAACTAAACACCTTACCACACAATCCAGCAATCACACTTTGCGAAAGTCAGGGTTCTCCAGAGAAACAGAATAAACAGGAGATAGAAAGGTATAGACATAGATGATATAGAGATAGATAAATATTGATGCATAAGTGGAGATTTATTATAGAAATTGTCTAACACAATTATGGAGTTCAAGAAGATTCAGGATCTACAATCTGCAAGCAGGAGCATCAGACAAGCTGGAGATGTAATTCAGTCCAAGTCCAAAGGCCTGAGAATCAGAGGCCCACGGCTTAAGTCCTGGTCTGAGTCCAAACGCCTGAGAACCAGGAGCTCCAATGTCTGAAGGCAGGAGAAGATGAATGTTTTAGCTAAAGCAGAGAAAATTCACCCTTTCTCTTCCTTTTTGATCTACTCAGACCTTGAAGGGATTGCATGATGCCCACGCACATTGGTGAAGGTGATCTTTACTCAGTCTACTGATTCAAATTCTAATCTCTTCCGGAGACACCCTCACAGACACACCCAGAAATAATGTTTTATCAGCTATCTGGCCATCTCTTAGCCTCGTCAGGTTGACACATAAAATTAGCCATCATACACTCCTTGGTATTTACCCAAAGGAGTTGAAAACATACGTCCACACAAAAACCTACACATGAATGTTTATTGCAGCTTTATTCATAATTGCCAAAACTTAGAAGCAACCAAACTGTCCTTCAGTTAAGTGAATGGATAAAGGAACTGTGGTATATGCAGACAACGTAATATTATTCAGCGCTAAAAAGAAATGAGATATCAAGACATGAAAAGACATGGAGGATATTTAAATATATATTACCAAGTGAAAGAAGTCAATCTGAAAAGTTTATACACTATATGATTTGAATTTTATGACATTCCAGAAAAGACAAAAACTATGAACACTGTACAAAGATCAGTGGTTGCCAGGAGTTAAGAGAGAGTGAGAGATGAATAGGTGGGCCAAGCAGGATTTTCAGGGCAGTGAAACAATTCTGTATGATACCATAATGATGGATCCACGTCATTATACATTTGTCCAAACCAGTAGAATGCACAACACCAACAGTGAATGCTAATGTAAAACTATAAACTTTGGGTGATAATAATGTGTCAATGTAGATTCATCAATTGTAACAAATGTACCACTCTGTTGGGGGATGTTAATAGAAGTGGAGGCTATGCATGATTGGAGACAAGGGTTAAATGGGAAATCTTTGTACCTTCTGCTCAATTTTGTTGTGAAACTAAAACTACTCTAAAAAATAAAGTCTATTAAAAAAAATTCCATTTCAGGTAAATAGTCTGCTGTAAACCAGGATACAGTTACTTTTATTCAGTATTTATGTTCCAGGTAATTTTGTTTCTTTAATAATATTTAAAATGAGGTTATGAACGTTGTTTTATAGATATGAAATGTAAGGCTTGGAGATGATGATTTAATTGCCAAAGTCAAGCAAGCGTAATAGAGAACGTTCAAGGTGAGTCAAGAATGTGTTGAACTCCACAGCCTTTCCCCTTCAAGGAGGCTCCTTGCTGCATCCATCCGTCCATCATCCATCCGTCCATCCATCCATCCATCCATCCATCCATCCATCCATCCATCCATTCATCCATCCATCCATCCCGTAAAGAACCTTTTAAGTGAGGAAAAATTTTATTCAATTTGCCATGATTAATTGTACTTCTTTCAGAAAAGGAACAAATAATTCCTGAGCTTCTTGTCTTCTTTTTACCACTCAGCAAGCTCCGCCATATATTTTGTGCAGGGATTAAGCATAATAGGAGTGGTAGTATCTTTTGTAGAATTTTTATATTTCATAGTTAACCCATACATACATACATGAATACAGATAGATTATTAGGCCTAGCACAGAGTGTCATTTCTTATTTCACCTCATTTTTTCCTTAAGCTTTTATTGTCTTGAATAGGAAGTTAAGCCTGGACATTATATATTTGTAAATGAAAATTTTTTCTAATAAAAATATATTAAACTCTTTACCTTAAAGTGGGATCATTTGATTCATTGTTTAGAATAAACGATAACCACTTTGATTTCCAACACGTGCTGTTACATGACAAACGGTTCTTTTAAACTAAAACAGTGAGTAATTTTAAGAAAAAGATTGTTCATATAAATAATTGTGCCTTGTGTTAATCTACTTTTTGTTTTCTATAAATCCAAGTTAATAGAAGTATTGCTCAAAGTAGAGAGATGATTTTAAGATTTATATTGAAATATTTTTGTGAAAATCGTAGATGCTGCAACTGCTATCATTTTATGGAATGATCCTTTATAGGATTTTATGAGAGCTTATCAGAAATAAAAAGCATATATGAATGTAGAGTGTACGTAAGAGTTCTGTTTGCAAGGAACTGAGTAAACTTTTATAGTCATGTTTGGTTTACACGAAGTCAAAGCAAAACTTAAGACACTTTCATCATTCCATTTGCACTTTTGAAGCAGACTTTATCTATTAAGGGCTTTATTCATGATTTTAAATGCCAAAAACCTATGCAATAACAAATATACTTTCTTTATATTTGATAAAATATATTATTTGTCGATTTGAACGGTGAGATTCTGTTAATTCATATTACTTTGTAGCTGCTGCAGAGTGTTAGACCTATCATTTCTTGAAATGCTCCTTTTTTTTGAATCTATTTTAAAACTTTTGAGGAAAATCAGTAACCATCTCCTCACCTAGTCATTGCTCATTAATCCTAGTACTTATCTAAAATTATAAACTTTATAGCAACCATTTTCAGCAAATCTCACGAATCAATCCTCCACCTTTGCTTTTGTTTTCTGGTATCCAAGTGGCCTCTTCCCCTTCCCAGAAAGCTTCCTGCTGTTGCTTCCAGAGCTCTGATTAGGCTGATCTTCAGACTTGCCCTCTCCAACTTGCCTGTTCCCTTTACTAAGGAAATGCATGTTGCTTAACCTATTCCAAGAATGGGGCCCAGTGAAAAATGAAAATATAGGCCACTTATTCAGAAGTTATTATTAATTTCATGAAGGTGGAAGTAGAGCATAAACCAAGTGCAGGGCCCTTCTGAGTGTGGGGATCTGTGAAACTGCACATGCCCTGTCTCCATGAAACTGGCCATGACCTAGTCCCTTGGCTGTTCTGCCCAGAACTTCCCTTCTTTTTTGGTACATCCTCATCCTAACTATATCTTTCATTCCTACACTCTGATTCCCCTTTTTTCCTCCTCATAGTGTTGCCCCAGAGACTTGAGCTGCAGAGAATCTTACATGCAGTCTTCCTGTTTTCCCAGAAGAAAGGTCAAAAAAGCAAATATTTGGGAATTTTTAAGAATAATTTTATCATAAAGCATCATGTAAGATATTATTGGTATTGTCTTACTTGATAATTGAAGTAGTATAAGAATTCTACTATCAAATATTATATCATGACTTAGTTTTATTGATTCAATGTATTATTCTTTACTTAAAGTATGTATCTTTTCAGAGCTTGGTTACATACATGTGAAAATTAATCATTTGACAACAATGTCTATGAATATGATGGCAGCGGTTCCAGAGACAGTTTTTTAAAAATCAGGATGCTAAAATATTAATCTTTGTTATCACTATTAAAAGGGCAGCTCCCTTCTATAAGTGTGACACCTGGGGCCAGCCTGGTGGTGTAGTGGTTAAGTTCACTCGCTCTGCTTGAGTGGCCTGGGGTTCGCGGGCCTGGACCCCGAACACGGACCTCTACACTGCTCATCAAGCCATGCTGTGGCAGCATCCCATATACAAAATAGAGGAAGGTTGGCACAGATGTTAGCCAGGGACTATCTTCCTCAAGGAAAAAAGGAAGATTGGCAACAGATGTTAGCTCAGGGCAACTCTTTCTCACCTATATGTATATATAAGCGTGATAACTTTTTCAGGATTAGAGAGGTTTTAGCTGCCTCTCCTCTTTCTGATCTGTGTCCTGGTATCCTCTGGGAACCATCTTCTTTACTGTCTCCTTTCTAAGCTGGCTTTGCTTTTCATGTTTCAGAGGGAACAGTAATTAATCTGATAACCCACTAGGTGGTCAGAAGGTACCACATCATCTATTTTGTTTCCCTCATGAGATAAATGGCATTTGCTTTCTTTATGCTGACTCTGCAGATGATGCAAACTTCTGGTTTACTGGTTCTGTCAAAGGGATACTTCAAATAGTGACAATTACTAATTTTGTTCCAGTTAGAAAGAAAGGTTTGGTGACTAGTATTGGTGGATATCAGGAATATTTCTGAACATTTTACCCAAAGTAAAGTTGTATATTTAGTTGGCTAATTTATTTGTGCTTAGGCCCAATATTGTCTCCACCAGAGTTGAAAACATTGAATATAAAAATCTAGTAGTTTTTCACCCTGTCTCTTACGCTAAGAGAATGGCAGCAATAGCTTATAGTAGCACTGACAAAACTTATTTATTCTGTATTTCCATTTAAAAAGAGTTTTAGATCTCATTTCTCTACTCAGAATTAGTTCTTGTCGATTATTATCCTATCTTTAAGAAAAAGGGATCTGATTAAAATAATCTAATACTTCAGCTAAAAGACAGAAGAGTAAGAAATATCTAGAAGTGTAAGATAGTAATTAGTGTAGAATGTAACGATGTGTGCTGAGATCTATAGAAATTTAGTTGTATAACAATTGGTTAAATGTTAAAATGTACTCGATAAATAACCACATTGCATTTGATACATCAATATAGACATAAAATGTGAATTTTGACTCCTGATACTTCATCATTATATCGTTAATATCATCTATTCTTGGACTCACTTTTTGTAATACTTTTTTCTCATAGAATATAAACTTTTAATGGGAGAGCAATAGACTTCTATTTATAACAAGTAATATAGTATATCCTATTTTACTTTATCAATTAAAACTACTCATTGCAAATTATGCTGATTATGGCTTTTATTGGTTATGTTTTCATGACTGCTTGTGACTATTTTTCTTTAGTTATTTCTTAGTAACTTGTATGCTTTCCATATAGGACCACACAAAATATATAACTAAACCGATTTTCAAAAATTTCAAATCATGTGCTTACTTTTACCTGAATAGTTTAGAAGGAACTGCATGTGTACGCGTGTTTTGGACTGAATTATTTTAACAGTTTCCTCAGTTCTTTATTTGTTGTACTGTTGTGTGTGAACAAATTTAGTTCAAAATTTGAGGGTGTGCTTGAAATTCTGTAAGATAAATATTTATATTTTGTGAAACAAAATACATTAAAAAATCATTAAATATATGTAAATACATTGATATAGTAAAATCCGTATATAAGGTGATAAATTTAAAAGTATATAAATATCAGAGTGAAGAGCTATAGCTATACAGCAAATAACAAGAATAAGTTAATTACTGCATCTGAACTTAATTTTGAGCTCCACAAACTAAAATCTATCTAGAAACACTCCATCATGGAATAAAGCAAATAATTTTATTGTTGTTTTTTCTTAGTTTATTTTTTGTGGGACATGTATAAAATAGATTTGGATCTCAACAGGTATATATGTCTAAAGACAGTTATGAAACTTTTTTTAAAAAAGTGTTTACCAACATTTAGTTTAATTGATGTACTATATTTGAGTACTTTATTAGTGGCCCAACTAAGAATCAAGCTAATTTTATTGGGTGATTTCATAGTCTTTTATACCTGATCAAATGGTATGACTGAAAATGTATTTGCTGAAATTTAAATCATCCTAATGAAATGTGTAGTCACAAGAAATACCACAGGTTTAAGATGTTCTAATTTTTTTGGTGAGAAACTAGAGCATTTAAAACCATATTATTTTAATAAAACTTGGTATAGATGATACACCTAATAATTAATTTGAAGTGCCTTTGGAGATTCAAAAAAATGTTATAAAGTTCTTAAATGACAAATATCATTCTGCTTTAAATATTTTAATATATAGTTGTTCTTATCCTTAAAGGACACCACATGAGATGAGATGTTGCTAAGAAAAATTAAATTGAAGTGTCTCCAATGTACAACTTCCATTTAAAGATTGAATAAAGATGGGCTTCATAGTTGTCATTTATTGAATAGGCCTATAAATAACATTAAGAAAAATCCAGTTACTTATAAAAATTATTTCTTCACATTAGCTACTCTTATATTTATATTTTGGATGATGCAGCTAAGAGGTGGTGAGAAATATTTATAACAGCAGGTCATCAGGATAAAATAGGGACAATGTAGTTTAATCACTTTATTTATATTTTTGAAATGTGCTTAATGGAAAGGATGAATAACTGCCTTGCTTCAAAATTAAATTTTATTGCCTTGAGTGAGAGATTTGAGTATTAGCATAACATTCTATTTATGTGAGTTATGCTGTAGTTTTGTCATTTTTTACATTACAGTGCAGGGAATGCTACTGATTTATTGTTGCATTTTTAAAGGGCAATGCTATGCTGAAACCAGAGACTGAAGGAAGCTAAAAATCATATTTCTCAAAAACACAGCCTTGACATAGTTTATGATCACTGACTATTTGCCCTATTTATAGAGTTGTATTTAAAAGGAAGCTAATCTAGCACGATAAAATATGATTGATGTTTTCCTATTTATTATTTTCCAATGTTTCATTTTTTGGTTTTAAGATGGTTATAAGATGCGAGATATACGAGGTTGTGTGTAAGTTAAAGAATGAGTAGTGCTTTCCATTTTCCTTATACTCCTTTGAAGAGAATTATTTTCTGAATATTCAGCTTGGGTCCTATCAGCATCCACTATAATCAGAGTAATTTTTAAAATATCAAATGA
Source organism: Diceros bicornis minor (assembly GCF_020826845.1). NCBI lineage: Eukaryota > Metazoa > Chordata > Mammalia > Perissodactyla > Rhinocerotidae > Diceros > Diceros bicornis. Next base: position 22,087,310 of record NC_080750.1, read on the forward strand.
ATTATGAATACCCTCTTCAGCTATGCAAGTGAGATGTTAAATGGTTGTATGAGGATTTGAATGCTATGGTCTAGTATATAAGGTAATTATCATCAATGTGAAAAACATTCTTGCTTATAAATTATAAGAACTTGAGAACTTAAAACTTTTACAAGATTATTTCTCAGTTGAACTATAAGAAGCAAAATCAAACTGGCAACTTCTTATTTAGCCAAGCATCTGGAAAAATTGGGAGTGAACCTATATGTTGCTATTCAAAACCTTAAAAGTATGAATACATTTGCAGTCTATATTAAAATTAATTTCTTTTTTTTTGAGAAAGATTGGCCCTGCACTACCATCTGTTGCCAATCTTCCCCTTTTTCTTTTTTCTCCCTAAAGCCCCAGTATATAGTTGTGTATCATAGTTATAGAGTTATAGCTCTTCTATGTGGGATGCCGCCTCAGCATGGCTTGATGAGTGATGAGTAACTCTGCACCCAGGATCCGAACCGGCAAACCCCGGGCCACCAAAGCAGAACGCGCGAACTTAACTGCTACACCACCAGGCCAGACCCTAAAATTAATTTCTTAATTCAAACTCTTAGACTCATAGAAGGTAAGAATAATAGCTATATTTGCTTTAGTTTTTTTTTGTGTGTGTGTGTGAGGAAGATCAACCCTGAGCTAACATCCATGCCAATCCTCCTCTTTTTGCTGAGGAAGTCTGGCCATGAGCTAACATCTGTGCCCATCTTCCTCCACTTTATGTGGGACACCGCCATAGCATGGCCTGACAAGCAGTGTGTCGGTGTGCGTCCGGGATCCGAACCCCGGCCGCCAGCAGCTGAGGGTGCGTGCTTAGCCACTACGCCACGGGGCCGGCCCCAGCTTTAGTTTTTAAACAAATGTTTATTAGTAAATTTTAATTCTGATTTAAAACTTTAATGTAAATAACAATTACGTGTTATTTTGATATATCTACAAATAAATCACACTTTGATATCCCATACATCACAATGTAATTATCCAAGGTATACGAAGAGCAAGAAGATATAGTAAGCGACTTGAATATTTAAGCCATTAAGTGAGGAGGAAGAAGAGGCATCCATTCAAGGGCCACGCTACGCAAATAGATCCAATGATCATAACCTTTGGGATTAATGTGGATGAGAATGTCTGACTTACCACATCCATTAGGCTGATTGGACTGGCTATAGTAAATTGCACTTACTAAAGTTGTCATTCCATGGAAGCTTTATTCCATCATTTGGGTCAAGAATGAAAACCAACCCAAGACATACTTTCTAATTTCTTAGATACCTTAGATATTATACTCCACCTTGGAAAAAAGGATTTTGTGTTTGTTGTAGGAAAATTCAAGTGGCTAGTGTTTCTAGACTTTGAAACACAGTAGGGCTAAGGATGAAAAACATTGAATTAGCAAAGCTCAGTCTATAATTACCACTTACACCAGGCAAGGAAAATATTTTATTGCAACTGACCTGAATAATAGAGTGGGATGGAAGGAAAGAAGCCTGTTTATTTGAGACACCAAGTGAAAACTATGAAACACAAAGGGGAAAAGGCAGTTTCATTGAGAATAAAATATTCATGTTGATAACTTACATAAAACAAAAGATGGAATGTTTTCTGCAGGGAAATTCCTTTCTTTGATGAGCTCCATTTATGCATGATGGAGTTTTAAATTTTTGAAAACCCCCTTGGTTATTTTTTCTTCCTTTCAATTCTTGTGGTTTTAATTTCAGACATAAATAGATGTAAAATTTCTTGTTAAAAGCTTCTTACTCTGTTTAACGTCGAATTTATGACATAGAAAAAACCAGAATGCCTTCTTACGACGACACTGATTAGGAAATCAATATTTAAGGCATCAGCCTCAAGAATTGCACGATGTGCAGTGGCTCCATTCATTTAGAAACTACCCAATGATAAAATATATCTTCATTTACTTTGCTCATTTTTAACATTGTTTTGTTTGAAGCATATTCTTGAGATGCTGAGTATTATATCTGCTAACTAGCAGCTTAGGTTTGGAACCAATTTCATTTGAGTGAAATTCACTATATAATGACTTTGTTTGAGTGGCCTGCAAGCTTCATGTTAAGGTTCAAATATTTACTTCTTGAGTATAGAAAGCTATTGGTTTTACTTTGTAATTTAATGTGGGAGGCATTTTAGAAGCTGCACTGGCAAGTAAGGATTTGAATCTTACATGTTGCCTATTACCCTAACCAAAAGAGAAGGGAAAATAGAATATATCTCATCTCCAGAGACCTGGGTTCTGATGGTAGAACATCAGACTAGATGGGAAAATAAATGTGCTGGTCCCAGTATGTAAACTTATTTGTGCATCACAGAGTCACCATGCAATCTGACGCTATTTGAAGGAGGTTGTTAGTGTCAGCCACATAAAAGGCTGGGGCAAGAATGGGCAGGAGAATGAATGTTTACATGTCGATGTACATCAGCAAAGTATTCACGGTGCCTGCTTGTGTGAAATTGCCTGGTCCATTAGGAGCAAATCCTTAGGGAAATGTACTTACGAAAATAACCATAAACAAAGCTCTATGGACTCACCAAGTGTGGTAAATAGATACCTGCCCTGGCAGAATGTCTGTTATTAGGATGGAGAGACTCTGCATTCGCTGCCTACATCAAAATAGGTTTCAAATCTCTCTCAGTGGCCCAATTCTGCACTCCTGTACAGCAGGAATCTAGCTCATAGATCTAGCAAAATCTAGTGATTGCAATACGCTTTGAAAGCTCAGATAATACTGAACAAATAAATGATTACACACACACAATTATTTATACGTATATATCCAACATAGACACACATACACACTCACATTTTTGAACCCTCATATAAAGTTAGATAATTTAAAAACATGTGGATTCATAAAAGAATAATGTTTAAGAAATCAAAGATTTTTGAATGTGTTTGCCTCTGAATTTGAGACAATGGTTTTGCCAACCTGGTGTACATTTGACAAATATTTATTGATTGTTGGTCTTTGGGGATTCAAAGACAGATGTGATCCACTTATACCTTTGAGAAGCTCACAGTTAGCTGAGGTAGACAGAGAAGTCAATCAACATTTTTATAGCTTAAAATGATAAGTGTAAGGTAAGAACAAGTTGTTACGTAAGTGTACTTTACTCAGTCTGAGAAGGAAGAGGGAGGTTTTGGAGATGGTGATGTGGCATTGAATTCTGAAGAGTAAATGAGTGTAAGGCTGTGATGGGGTGTGGGGATATAAGGTGAACAAGATGATAGGGGAATATGAGCAAACCTGAACTTAAAGATAAGAGGATGTACAAACAGTTCCATATTCCTGATACAAGGCAGCTGGGTGGGTGGAGAGAGCACTGATTGAGAGTCACAGGTCAGATTGGGCCTTAGCTCTGTTCAACCACACTTTGGTGGTCTTTGAAAGCACTTAACTTTTAAGTTTCGTTTCTCTATCAGTACAGTGTGTTAGTAATACATCGCCTTCTGGGGATGTTGTGAAGATATGTTTTGTACATGGTACATACAGAGTAGGGATTCAATAAATAGTATTCAAAGAGGTTGTGATTATCAACAATGACCTTAACCAGAGGTTCCCAATCTGGCTACATATCGGAATTACCTAGGTAGTTCCGATATGTAATGGTAAAGTGGTAATGTCTGCATATCTCCCCCAGAGATTCTGATTGAACTTGACATAGTATAACCTAGCTAAAGGAGAGTACAGGAAAATCTGAGAAATAATAAGAATCAGTAACAAAAGGGGAAATAATTGGGAAAATATGATCTTCTCTAGAGAAAGCTATATTAGAGTCTACCAATATGCTAAGGGATAGATTTCCTTTACTCCATAGAACAGACAAATTGCCACTCTCAGGTATGGTTGAGAAGCATTTCCAGGCTTCACCTCTTCCAAAGTTGTCGAATTTTGGGGGAATAACCAACAAAGGCAGATTTTCTGCATTCTGGAAGTCTCTTCTAATATGGAGTGCATCAATTCTATGCTGTATATCATGGTAGAAAAGTTATAGGTTTTAATTCCTTGGAATGGTATAGAAGGAGCACAGAGGAGGTGATGAGGGCATCTAATAGTATTGAAGATGTAGATTCTTAGAACTTTTTAAAGTAGTACAGTGTATTCTATTTAATTAACATGCGTCTCAAAAGAAACTGAGGCCTAGCTTTGAAGACGTGAAATACAGTAAAAGCAATCCTGCCTAAGCCTTTAACCACAGGTTTGATGACCAACAATAATATTTTTAACCTCATTAGGAGAAAAAGAAATAGGCTTAATTACAGCAGAAAGAATTTTAAATACATACTACAGAAAGTGATGAGCTTGGTTTGAATCTTAAAAATATTTACTCTTTTCTTTGGCCTATCATAAACAAGCCCTGATATTCTATCCTAGTTACTAGAGAAGAGGTTGTGTGGCAGAATTATATTCTCTAATATTGAACATCAAAGAAAAACCAAAAGAAGGAAAATTCCTTTTAATAGATTCAAATTCCTCACGTCTAAAGTTTATTTTTTACATGAAGAACAGCTATGCTGATATTTTATTTTTTGCAGGGATTCTCCCTGAGCTAACATCTGTTGCTAATCTTCCCCTGTTTTTTTTTCCTCCCCAAAGCCCCGGTGCATGGTTGTGTATCCTACTTTTAAGTCTTTCTAGTTCTTCTGTGTGAGCCGCCGCCACAGCATGGCAACTGACAGATGGGTGGTGTGGTTCCACAACTGGGAAGCAAACCTGGCCTGCCAAAGTGGTGCGAGTGCCGAACTTTAACCACTAGGCCATCAGGGCTGGCTCCTAATGTTTTAATTATGTAAATAAAATACAATATGCTATGCTGTTGTGATTGTTAGCTGAGACCTCCAGATAAATGAATTATTTTACCCATGTACTGTTTTTCCCATGAAAATACTTCAGGCTAATTGGAAAATAACTAACTACATTTATTTCCTCCCCATGAAAGTCTTCTGAGAGTGCAGAAATATTTCCCTGTGAAATATATAATTGCTGAAATATTTCCCACCTAAAAGCACTCTAGTTTGTGCTATTCTTGGGATAGAAATACTTGAAATCTCATCATCATCAAAAGAGATTTTATTAAAGATCTTCTTTAATTCAATGCCATGCTAAGCAACACCTATAACGTACTTTAGGAATAGAAATTAAGGACCAGACTATAGTTAGAGCTTATAAGGATAATCATTGGTGATATGTATCCATTTTGGCTCTTTTTCACAGTCAAACTCACATACTTGCAAACTTGTCTGGGCATGCTGTTCTTATTTTTGTGCTCAGTATTTATAAGATCCTATTACAGTCTGACATTTGCTTCAACCACTCAAATGGACTGTTTTTTTTTTTTAAACATACCAACTATTTTCATGTAAACAAACTCAACGATGACTTTTCAGTCCCCATCTTATTTGGCTTCTCATCAGCATTTGATGCAGTTGAGAGTTATTTACTGAGACATTCTCTTTGTTGATGTCCACTAGTTAAAGACCACCAGAAATACACCCTTAGTTGAACAAATTGGGTTTTTTGATACTTGGTGCAAGAAGGGAGACTATGTACCACAGGGAACTATGGGCATCTTAATAAGAGTGTGCTAGGAAGTGCTTGATATAGGTTGTGGGCTTGTGCTAGGAGATTTGGAGGAGGGTTCAAGGCAGTGCTATCTGTTCTGGACTGTGTGCTTTCAGGAAACAACGAGATTCTATGGCTGTGTATCTTAATAATTTTTGTGTAGCAAGTAGCATGAACAGAGTGAGACTAAAGCTATAATTAGTGAAGAAGCAGCAGTTACTTGGATTAATAAGGAGCAGGAAAGTTTGGAAATATTCGTCCTTTTCACAGTGTTCTTGTATTTGTCTGTGTTCAGACATGGTAACAGAGACCTCTTGTTTTTGTCTCACTCCATCATGGTTACATAGTGACCTTGTCTCAAGCTAGTGTTCTGTGCAAGTGTTCACATTCAATAGGAAAACACCATGCCAAGCTCTGTGCCAGGCCAGCTCTCAGCTAACAGCTGTCAGAGCTATCTTTTTCTTCCTCGCTATCATGGTACCACATTATCTTTGATTTCCTTCTACCTCCTGGCCTGCTCCTTTCCAGTCTTCCTAACAGTATCTTCTTCCTCTATATGATCTTTAACTCTAGTTTCCCAGGCCTTATATCAGAATCATCTTTTATATTCTTCTACACTTCTTATGCAATTTCATTCATTTGTATTACTTTAATTGCTAGCTGATTTCTTCAGACTAGACTATTCAATGCCTAAAAAATGGGTTAGAGTACTACAGCCCATAGGTTAAATACAATCAAAGCCTGTTTTAGCCCTGGATATAAGATGGTTTTTATACATTTAAATGGTTGGAAAAACTCCAAAGATGAATAATATTTCATGACACATAAAAATTATACAAAATTCAAGTTACCATGTCCATAGATACAGTTTTATTGGAATCCCGGCATGTTCATTTGTTTAGGTAGTTTTCATTGCTGCTTGCTTGCTGCAAGAGCGGTATTGAGTAGCTGCAGTAGAGAAAAGCCAAAATTATTTACTAGCTGTGCTTTATAGAAAAAGTTTGCCAATCTCTGCTCTAAAATCACATATTCAACTAACCTTTGACGTTTTCACTAGAATGTTTTAGTCATCTTAAAATATTCAAAACAGAAATCTTGTTCATCTCCATTACATACCATAAATCTGTGTCTTTCCTACTCTGTCCATCTTAATATATGGGGCTGCTGGCTATACAGTTACTCAAACCAGAAGCCACAGTCATCTCTAATTCTTACCTTTCCTCTACTCCGTATTTCTAATCTTTCTGGGAAACCCATTGTTTCTACTTCCTAACTATATGTCAGATAGGTCAGTCAGTCTCTGTTTCTTCTGCCACCATTCTATATCACACCACCACCATCCTGTGTCTGGTCTACTCAGTCTCCTTATTGGTTTCCTACTTAGGTGACTAGATAAGTGCCTACCCCATGATATTTTCTATCGTTACATCTGGACTGTTTTCTTTATAGCAATTGCCATAATTTTCACATAAATATTTGGGTTTAAATTCTATATATGTATTTGCTTATCATTTATCTAAACAGATAAGCTTTAAGAAGGTATATTCATGCCTTTTCATTCATCAATGGATATAAACACTTTGAATAGTGACTGGTATGGAGTATAAAGTCAATAAGTATTTGTTTTTAACCAGTGTCTGAGTTGCTTAAAGGCCACAATGGTAGAAGTACAATTATCCCTCCTCCGCTCACACATGCACACAGTCCATTTCTAAGAAAAAGTTATATATAAAGTGATGAACATGTATATGTCCATCCATGGAATATGCATCACTTCAAATTTGATCCACATCTATACTAGAGGCAGTTTGCTCTGGGAAGGAAGAGATGATATTGACTTTATCTTGATTTTAAGAGTTAAATCGTAGTCAGCTTTTGTTGTTGGTGTGGTGACGGTGGTAATGATGACCTTTTTCCTAGCAAACAAAACAAACAATTCACTTACATCATTGTGGTGGCCCAAGAGCTATCTCCGATTTCACTAGTCATCTACTTGAGAATTTGTTGTCAAGCCTCAGTATACACCATTTTATACAGGAAAGAGCTAATTATTTTTATGTGATTTTAAATAGGAACTTAGAAACTCTTGCACAACAATACTGAGATGAGGATGTAGACTAACTGTATATAAGCACTGTTTTTGTGTGTTCAGCAATTGGGAGAAACTGCTGAATGGGTGAATTAGGTTTTAGGTAGAACTAACATGGTGGAATGGCCATGGTGTGCGCGTGAAGAAGGTCGCTTGAGAACAGATTTTGTAAAGTAATAGGGAAAGAGGCAAGACCGCAGGGCTTTGCAGATAAATTACCCGATAAGAAAAGAAGGCAGTGAGTTGGCAGTAAAGAAATGAACAAAAATGGAATGGTAGACAGACAGAGAATCAAATACAGCGGGAAAGGAGAGGGAGAGTTTTCTGTATTTGAAGGCAGTAGAAAAGAAAGTTGCTTAAGTAAAAAAAATTAAATTTGGCAGAGAGTGAGGAAAACATGAGAACCATATCACTCAGAAGCTTAAGTGACTTCCAAAGTTTTGAATAATAATTTTGATTTCAAAAACTATTTTTACATAATTTGTATCATATGACCCTCACAAACACTGTGTAACTCTGAGTGAAGTGAGACAGCTGGTTCTATTCCCATTTCACAGATTAGGAAACAGAAGCTCAGTGCCTGGGGTCATGCAGTGAGTAAGTAACATAAGGGGGAGCAGAAGTGTTCTCACTCCTACGTTTTTATACTTTCTACTACACCAGGTTGACAGTGTGGTGTTAATCTTTAAACAGGAGGAGATCAAAATCTGCTGTGAGGAGGAGAAGCATTTAAGGCAACTATCCAAAAGAAGTAGTCTCTTTTCCCACCCACTCACTTAAACTATTATCACATTTAAGTGAATTTCAATAGATCAAGAGTGTAGAAAGAGATGACTGTCATGAAGGAGCATGGATGGCTTCCATTTATGTTTTAACTTACTGGACAAATACTATGTACCAAGAGTTGGAGATATATTGGTGAGTAAAAATAGCCATAATCCCGGCATTAATGAAGCTCATTCTCTAGTGGAAAGGATAGGTTTTTAATCAAGTAACAAAAATAAATATTTGATTACAAACTCAAATATGAAGGCAAAGTCAACAGACATGGGGCCTTATTGAGCCTATACAACCAGGAGAGGCATGCTTAATAAGAGGATGACAATTGATCTAAACTCTAAAGGAGAAATAGGAGTGAAATATTGAGATGGAGTGGTACAGGGACCTTTTAGGAAGGTTCTTACATATGAGGAAGTGAAAGGATCTGGCATGACCAGAAAAATTTTAGTTTGCTAATGTTCATGTGTCCTGAATTATAACCAACATAGTAGAATTCTTTCTTCATTTTAAACAGTTATGTAATGATATTGAGCCATATAATCTGATTCAACATTTTTCTTAAAAGATGGCTTAAAAATAGAGAACAAGGGGCCGGCCCGGTGGTGTAGTGGTTGGGTTTGCATGCTCCGCTTTGGTGGCCTGCTTTAGTGGATTCAGATCCCAAGCCCAGACCTGCACACCGCTCATCAAGCCATGCTGTGGTAGAGTCCCACATACAGGATGGAGGAGGATGGGCACAGATGTTGGCTCAAGGACAATCTTCCTCAAGCAAAAAGAGGAGGATTGGTGACAGATGTTAGCTCAGGGCCAGTCTTCCTCATGAAAAAAAAAAATAAAGAACAAAATAATTGTTATAAAATATTGATTTCTGGTAGAAATATACGTATATTCTTGCAAAGGTCTCAAATAATGTTTTGCACGTGAGAAGCAGTCATGAAATAATGATTAGCTAATTCTTTCAACATATAATTATTGAAAATCTATTAAGTATGATACGTACAAACACCTTTCTGGATGCAATTGTAAGTTTCTTAGCCTCTAATGTTTAACCAAAGAATGGCCATGCCGTGCTTTAAAGGAATTCTTTTTGCCTTGAAAAAGCCATTACCATATGTGTTTGATGTCCTTATAATCTCTAGATTTATGCTGTTTTTTTTTGCCTTAGCCTCAGGTATGGCAGGATGAAACCATTCTTGCGGTGCTGTAGTGATGAAAATATTCCATATCTGTGCTGTCCCCTATGGCAGTCATTAGCTACATGTGGCTATTGAGCACTTGGAATGTGGCTAGTGCAATAAGAATTAAATCTCTTATTTTATTTAATTTTAATTAATTTTAATTTAAAAAGCTACATGTGGCTGGTAGCAACCATATTGTACAGTGACTCTTCAGAGGGATTCAGGAAAAGATTTGGAGTTCCCACCGCAATACTTTTGATACATTTGACATGAACTTGATATTTCTTGTATCTTGTGGCCTGGATATAATTGAAAGAGATGTTTTCTTGGTATAAGGGAGAACTTATCTTAAGGTAAAGAATATAGGTGTGAACAGAAGCTCATTTTCCCAACTCACTTGGGGAATAACAACTGAACTTGTTTATATCAAAAAATCTGCCAAAACATGTAGCTAGAATTGCACAGAAAGTGAGTTTTTTCAAGGACCCAAAAGAGTTAAAGTAAACAATTTTCTTTATGTTCGCCATTTGGATAACAGCCATTTACAAAGAAACCATAAAAATAAATGAAATAAAATTACTTTTATAATAAACACTCAGAAAAATCTAGTGGTCGCATAAAGAAGACAGATGGGAGATTAATGTGTGGTCAGACAACTCATTTCTCTCCATCATATACAATATTTAGAGTTTCTATGAGATATCCTTTCTCTCCAAAATATTCATATCTGAATGTGAATGCATATAATTGAATGTGTTCATTCAAAAGATAGAAGAAGAATGTATAGAGTGAAAAGTATATTTCTCCTCCACATTTGTACTATAGCCATCTCATATTACTGCTTAAAGATTGTGTTACTATCAATTTCTCTTTTTTTGCAAAATTTCAGAGATACGTTATTTAATCCTTCAACATGTTTACTGAGTGCCTATTATATACTAGGCATTGTTCTATGTTTTGGCTTATTGTAGTGGAAATAAAAAGATTCCTTAATTAAATTACATTCTAAAGGAAAGAAACAGGCAACAAGCACAATAAATAAGTAAAATACATGGCATATTAAATAATGATAAGTGCCACAGATTTTTTAGGTGGATTTTAAAAGAGGGGAAGGCATTGAAGGAGGAAAGGGAATAAAGAGTGCCTCAGATGGGGAAGGAGTTTACACTTTAAATAGGGTGAGCAGAGAAGGACTTTTAGAGCTTTATTTTCATCAAAGACTTGAAGGAAACAAGAGAGCAAGACATGTTTAGGCAGAGAACTGCGTGTGCAAAGGCCTCAAGGTAGGAGCTTGTCCAGTATCTTCCAGGAAAGCATCTTTGCAAAGTGTCTTCGCTGGCTCAGTGATCACAAGGCAGAGGCTTTTTATGCCAAGTAGTGAATATACGGATCTAGTGATGAATTATGGTTATAATATTCCATGTATTGTATATATTTTTTCCCCATCAAATATTTTGAGTCTCTAGTTTTGGACTAAGGTTTCTATCTCTCTAGTACAGTAGTCCTCCGTTATCTTTGGGTGATACATTCCAAGACCCCCAGTGGTTACCTGAAAGCACAGATAGTACTGAACACTATATATACTATATATACCATTTTTTTCCTATACATACATACCTATGATAAAGTTTAATTTATAAATTTAGGCATAGTAAGAGATTAACAACAATAACTTCATATCTTAATTGCCAGCATCACTACTCTTGTGCTTTGGGGCCATCATTAAGTAAAATAAGGGTTACTTGAACACAAGCACTGTGATGATGCGACAGTTCATCTGATAACCAAGTTAGCTACTAAGTGACTAACGGGTGGGAGCGTATACAACACAGATCCTCTGGATAAAGGAATGAATCATGTTCTCGGTGGGACTGAGTGAGAAGGCGCAAGATTTTATCATGCTACTCAGAACATGTGAAATTTAAAACTTATGAATTATTTATTTCAGGAATTTTCCATTTAGCATTTTCAGACTGTGGTTGACCACGGGAAACGGAAACCGCAGAAAGGGAAACTGTGGATAAGGGAGGACTACTGTACCTATGATCTCTATTAACTATACATTGATTTCAAATAAAATAATTACATATTAGAGTCTGATTATTTCTCAGAATATACCATATAATATCTACAGAAATAACTAAGCTGGTTTCTTTCTCAATGTTCTTTTCAAAGGCCAAGTTCATTTTGTAATATCAGATTCTTTCTTCTGGTTAAGGATATAAGACAGATTGTTTTGTACTGAATATAGTTACACAAGGAATTATCAAAATATTAATTTACTTGATTATAATGACATTATTGCCTGTTATTATTTTTATAGAAAAAAAGGTTTATGGAAGAGAACATTTCACTAATTTGGTTGATTAATGAGAACATCAAAGTCTAGAGAGGTAGAATGATTTGCCCAAACCTCACATGGATGATGATAGTTACAGCTAGCATTATTGTGCTTATAATATGTAATAGCTTTTGTGCTAAATACTGTACAGGCATGATGTCATTGTAATTCTCCTAATAACTCTGAGAGGTAGCCATTATTACTATTTTACTAATGAAAAAACTGAGGGAAATAAGTAACTTCTTCAAAGTCACACAGCAGATGAGTGGTACAGCTGGGATCTTATCGAGATCTTTATGGATACGGGGCCAGGAATGCCCTATTGGAAACAGGAGAGGCAGAGAGGAATTCTGGGACGAGTAAGCTTTCACTTTGGCTGGATGTTGGATTGAATTTCACCTCCACATAAGAGCTGAATATTTGGGGGCAAGCTACATAATTTTTTCAATATGTTTCCAGTTGTGAAAATTGAGGAACCAAACTGCAGCTCCATTACTGCTTATCGGGACCTTGACTTTAGCCATTATGAGTAAAAGTTAAAAGCCATCAAGCTTTCTAATTTAATTTGTGAGTATATTCTTCTAGAGTAAATAAAAGAAGCTATTTAGTTGAGATGAAAACCTTTATATGCCTAAAAAGAACATAGATCTTTATATTAAAAAATAGGACTTGTAATTTTAAATGAAAGTTTAATACAATATCAATAGAAAATCCAAAGTATCCACTTATTTTAAGGTTAAAAGGGTATATTAAAATTAATAAGGCACTCATTAATTTGCCTGATATTATCTGATTACTTTTCACTTTTTTCTTTTTACATACATTTAAAATTTTAATTACGTTCAATGAAGAAATTCCATGTTAATGGCATGAATCATTCTGTATCTATATTGTAAACAGCAAAAGGCACAATTTTGTTTGCACATGTACAGTTATAAATGCCAAGTTAGGTTCATAATAGTCACTCAATATTTGCACTAGATGTAATTTGATATCTTTTTCAAATTGAAAATAAATTTACTTTTATAGGGTAAAATAGCTCTGAATAAGCTGTTAATCTGAAGTCATAAGTGACATTTATTGTGGTTACCAAGAAGTGAAGTTTGTTACCTTGATTGCTGTATTTTGCCAAACGTTTTTTTTAACCTGTTCTTTGATATATGAAAATGATATGATTTAACTACTGTGAATAGGAAAACTTCAAGTTATTTTTACATTATTAACAATGAATTTACAATGAACATTCAACCTCCTACACCAAGACCCCTGGTGATCAATTGAATGCATTTACCGAATCACCAGCTGAGATTACAGGGTTTAATCTGTGGCTGGGGATCAGAGATTTCTCTGTGTAAATATAATTTACCCTTATGGGGATCAAAAGCTCATTAACACGTCATTCTTTCCAACTGAGCTAAAAGCTTGAAGCAATTAGTATTTGAAAGATATTTTCTTTCATTAACATTTTTTTCAGGATGTAATCTATGTTGGTTCCATTTTAGGTATTGACATTATATATTTTAAAATTAGAAATGAACGGACTGTATCTTTTGTTTTTTTGCTGCTGTTGTTGTTTTTGGTTACTATTCCCTAACAAGTATTTATACAGCAGCTTAAAACAACAACAAAAAAGGAGCATCTAGGTGCTCATTTCATCTGTTTTCCAAATGAAGTGACTAATAATTTTCAAGAGACCTAGATTATTCCTGCACGGAAGAAAAAGTGAGAAAACATTTTTAATCATTAACACAAGAGAGTTTGCCACTTTTCAGTGGGGAAGACATTGCCTATGAGCTGCTTTAGCCTGAAAGCTGTTGATTAGTTACACAAATGTGTTAAAAATAGAGCTCCTCTAAATGTTGAGCACGACTAGTGAATGAAAAGCACAGCTTTTTATATATTTCATCTAAGACATTATGTTATTCTTATCAATTACTTATATGCAAGTAGAATGTAAATCTGTGTGATTATACAGTTTCTTTTATATCCAATCATTATTCATAAAGAAAATATTCATGAACAGAAAGAGATGATAAATGTATGTGGAAAACAACCAAAGGTTTTTGTTTTGTTTTAGAACACTGATATAATTTGAAACCATGATATATTACCAAGTCTCCTTATTATAATAGCATGTTGACAAGTGATATTGTGAATGTATAATCTGTAATACTACAAACCACAGATTAGGGAGAATTTTGTATAATACGTTAGAATCATTCTGTCAACAATATCCCTCCTTGGGAGTACATCTAGTGCTTAGAGGGGTCTATTAACTCTTTCAGTCCATTAATGAAACTTGGAGGGCTTGAGAGTGATAGTTAAAAAGATAGTGATTAAAACTACAGTGTCTCTAAGAGAGAATGTCCCTGTAAATGCCTTAGTATAGACAAAAACTTTTTTGTTTGTTTTTTTGCGAGGAGGATTGGCCCTCAGCTAAATTCTGATGCCAATTCTCCTCTTTTTGCCGAGGAAGATTGGCCCTGGGCCAGCATCCGTGCCCATCTTCCTCTACTTTATATGGGATGCTGCCACAGCATGGCTTGACAAGTGGTGCATCAGTGCCTGCCCGGGATCCGAACCTGCGAACCACCAGCCGCTGAAGCCGGGCGCGCGTACTTAAATGCTAAACCACCGGGCTGGCCCCCAGACAAATACTTTTAATACTGGTAAAAATGATTCTGAGGAAGAGAGTAACTTGTAGTTAAGGCTATTAGAAAGTAAAACTTTTTGACTGCTTTTGATAGTCCTTTTTCTTCATGGTGGATAATTGTAAAACGTCTTAGGAAAATAACATATGATCTTTTGTCATCAGTTATTTTTTCAGTGCAAATTTATTTTTTCCAGATTTATTGAGGTATAGTTGACAAATGAAATTGTACTATTTAAAGTATATAACATGATGATTTGATATACTTATATATTGTGAAAAGATTCCCCCAACAAATTAATTAACACTACCATCACCTCATGTATTTACCTTTTTTTTTTTTTGATGAGAATATTTAAGTCCTACTCTCTTAGCAAATTTCAATTATACAATACAGTGTTATCAACTATAGTCTCCCTGTTTTATATTAGATCCTCAGACCTTATTCATCTTATAACTGAAAGTTCGTACCCTTTTAACAACCTCTTTCTTTTTCCCCCACTGGCTAACCCCTGGCAACCGCTTTTTTACTCTCTGTTTCTATGAGTTTGACTTTTTTTTTTTTTCAGATTCCACATATAAGTGATATTATGAAGAATTTTTCTTTCTATGTCTGGCTTATATCACTTAGCATAATGCCCTCAAGGTCCATCCGTGTTGTTGCAAATAACAAGATTTCTTTCTTTTTTAAGGCTGAAAAATATTCCTCTGTGTGTGTGTGTGTGTGTGCGTGTGTATACATTTCATATATATATATACGTACATATATATATATATCATGTATATATACCTCATATTTTCTGTATCCATTCATCTGTTGACAGACACTTAGGTTGTTTCCATACCTTGGCTATCGTGGATAATGCTGCTAGGAATATAAGAGTACAGAAATCTCTTTGAAATAATAATTGCATTTCTTTTGGGGGTATACCTAGAAGTAGAGTAACTGGATCATATGGTAGGTCCATTTTTAATTTCTTGAGGACTTTCCATAATGTTTTCCATAGTGGCTGTACCAGGTTGCATTCCCACCAACAATGTACAAGGGTTCCCTTTTCTCCACATCCCCCCCAGGATGTGTGATATCTCTTGTCTTTGTGATAACAGCCATCTCAACAGGTATGAGGTAATATCTCATTGTGGTTTTGATTTGCATTTCCCTGATGATTAGTGATGTTGAGCATCTTTTTATGTACCTGTTGGTCATTTGCATGTCTTTTTTGGAAAATGTCTATTAAGGCCCATGGGTCATATTTTTATTGGGTTACTTATTTATTCATTTTTTTCCTATTGAATTATATGAGTTCCTTGTTTATTTTGGATAATAACCCCTTATCAGATATGTGATTTGCAAATATTTTCTCCCATTTCATAGGTTGCCTTCTCATTTTGTTGACAGCTTCCTTTGCTGTGCAAAAGCTTTGTAGTTTGACGTAGTCTCGCCTGTTGATTTTTGCTTTAGTTGTCTTTGCTTTGGGTGTCAAATCCAAAAACTCATTGCAAAGACTAACATCAAGGACTAACATTACCCTCTAGGTTTCTTCAGGGAGTTTTACAGTTTCAGGTCTTATGTTCAAGTTTTTAATCCATTTGGAGTTCATTTTTGTGTCTAGTAAGATAAGGGTCCAGTTTCATTCTTTTGAATTGAGCTATTCAGTGTTCCCAATGCCATTGATTGAAGAGACTGTCCTTTCTTCATTGTATATTCTTGTCTCCTTTGTCCATACATGCATGACCATACATGCATGAGTTCATTTCTGGGCTCTCTATTCTGTCCCATTGATCTATGTATCTGTTTTTATGCCAATACCATACTGTTTTGATTACTATAGCTGTGTAATATAGTTTGAAATCAGGAAGTGTGATGTCTCCAGCTTTGGTCTTCTTTCTCAAGATTGCTTTGGCTATTGGGGTCTTTTGTGATTCCACACAAATTTTAGGATTTTTTTTTTCTATTTCTGTGAAAAGTACCGTTAGGATTTAGATCGGAATTGCATTGAATCTTTAGATTGCTTTGGATAGTATGGACATTTTACCCATGTTAATTCTTTAATCTATGAAACTGAGACACAAAGAGATTAAGTAATGATCACAGTCACACAACTGTTAGGTCTCAGAGTGGGAATCTGATCCCGGTCACTAGGGTACCAGCTCCCTTGCTCTTAAACCACTGTATGATCCTTCCTTGTAAACAGAAAATAAAGAAAAGGGGACTATGCAAAGTCTTGAGAAGATCAGAAAATCTGAGTGGGGGATTTCAGAAAGTAAAATTGTAGAGCAGAAGGTAATCTTTCTTATAATGGGAATCTTTGACCAAGGAAAAGCTGTTGATCACATAATTGAAAAAGGTGTGGATTGCCTTAAACTGCAAGAACTTAGGACCATTAATTAAATTGGGAACAAACTAGTGACATCATGAAGATGGTTTGTTCCTTCAGCAAAGTTGCTAAGACGTAAACTAAGTTTATTTTCGTTATGTGAGGAAACAACCTTCGGAGACAACTACTTTCTGCTTTACTTTAAGTTAACTTGAACTTATATCTCTCTATCGAAGACAACCCTTACTCTAAGTTAACTTGAATTCGTATATCTGTATATAAGACAACCCTTACTCTATCTTGCTTCATCCATCTCCTCTATTCAAATATCCAGGAAGACGTATAAGAACCCTCAGCTCTTCCTTTTGTGACCCATGCTTTCAATATATTTGGTTGGGAATATCACTGAATAAAATTAAATCTTAAACAGTTGGAAAAGCTATGAGTTAGCCACAGCCGTGTGGCACAACTTAGGAGAAATTTTACAGCCACAATTTATTGAAGCTAGACATTGATCTAAATGCCTTACAGGCATTATCTCATTTACTTCTCACAATAAACTAATTTATAAAGTAGATACTACTATATACCCATTTTAGAGATGAGAAAATGGATATTTTGGAAGATTAAGTTATTTGACCAATGTTACACAGCTAGTTATTGGCAACCTTGAGATTAAAGTCTTATAAACTATGCCTTATTATAACAACTACAATTAAACTTACTTTTTTTATAAACCATACTCTCCAAAATGTAATCTACATATTTTTAATGCAGAAACTTGACTGTAGGCTTATTTTAACACTGGAGCATTGAGTCCCAAGAATTTGCATATTTTAAGTAAAAGTATTTAGCATATGTATAGTTTTTACATGAAGGAAGCAGAAATTAACTTTGATCCACATAAGGACATTTAAAATATAATTTTAATCTGATTATTTGGAATAATGTTCTGCTACTGATCTTCTCATTTTTCCCTTTTGAATGAAGTAAAATGTATGCATAATATAGGGAAGAAATATACTTTTAAAAACTAGGAAATATTTTATATTAATTAGTCTGAGAGCTACATTTTACTTGTTTACCTCTTATTAGACTTGTGTTCAAATAAATTTAGAGATATTTGAAGTCAAAAATTTCACAATACCTACATATAGTAAGTATGCAATAAATACTTGCTAATTGATCAGTTGACTACACATGATCAATTAGTGTAAACATTGTGTGACAAGTGATTACCTAAAGAATTCTAGAAATCAGTTAATATTTTTATTTATTGCTTTATTTGTATTTATATATTTATTTGTTACAGAGCAAAGTTTTACTGTATCTTACTATATCATTATATCTTGGGTTATTCACTGTGCTAATCACTAGGATTGCAAAGATGAAAAAGATACAAGAATCTCAGAATATAGCAGGAGATACAAACTAGCAAATCATATCACAGAGACACGTACAAAGTTCAATGGGATGATATTGAAGGGACTGCCTAAGTCTCTAAGGCAGTGAAGGACATGAAAAGCCTTATAGAAGAGGTAATGCATTTTGAGGTTGAGTAGGAATTTGACAAGGCCATATAAGACTGAAGAGTATGCATATTTTTTATAGTTGATTATTGTACGTAGGTGGAAAGTTATGTTGGGGGCTGGAACATTGTGGTAGGTGGAATAATGACCTCCTAAAATATACAACTTCTAATTCCTGGAACCTGTGAATGTTACCTTATATAGCAAAAGGAACTCTACAGATGTGATTAAGTTAAAGATCTTGAGATGAAGGAAATTATCCTGGTGAGCCTAAATGTGATCACAAGTGTCCTGATAAAAGGGAGGCAGAGGGAGATTTAACTACGGAAGAGGAGAAAGTGATGTGATGCAGGAAGCAGAAATTGGAGGACGTGTTTGAAGATGAAGAAGGAATATGGTCAAGCCAAGTAATACAAGCCACTAGAAGCTGAAAAAGGTAAAGTAATGGATTTTCCTTTCAAAGCCTCCCAAAGGAACCAGCCCTGCTGATTACTTGGCTTTAGCCCAGTGTATCTGATTTCAGACTTCTGACTCCCAGAACTGTAAGGTAATGAATTTGTGTTGTTTTATACCAATAAGTTTGTGCTCTTTTGTTACAGCATCAATAGGAAACTAACACAAGCATGAACTCTTACCCTGAAAGGCCTCCTTTGAATCACAAACCCTTGATATTAGCCCCATGGGGTTATCTTAGACTCATTCATTGGCAACATAAATTTGATTGATGTTATTATTCAGATGCTCGCCTCATATACTTTATAATCTATAGGCATTAAAGTCACTTCTCTTTGTTTTCAGTCCAATCTGCAACCTAACTTGGAGTTAAAAATGTGCATCTCCATGCTCCAGGAAAGACCACATGGCCCAGGGTGCTTCCTTTGGAAAATCACTAAATTCATACATAAAAATATAATCATTTATTTCTAAGATCTTAATGAGTCACATGCCTAGATTTGAATTGCCCCAAAATATAACTTTAGCATCGTCAAAAAATAAAATAATGAATGAAAAATGGTAGGAGGACCAGTGACGAAGCAACTAGGCTACATATAGGAAAGGTTTGCTCTGCATGCTAGCAATAGAGATGCAGAAAAAGACGTACCCCAAAGATATTTTGGATCCAGAATCAACAGTCTCTGATTAGATTATTGGGATGTTAGAGTCAAAGATAACTCTGAAATTTATAACTTGGTCAAACGACTGAACTAGGAAATACATGTGTGGGAACAGGTGTACAGTTTTGAATATATTTATTTTCATGTTTCTGTTGGACATCTAGGTGGAGACTGATATTTCAAAATGTAAATGGAATGCAGTAGGGATGCCAATGTGCCAGTATGGATTTTGGAGATAAGTGAAGCCACCATCCTGGAGGTCTTTGGGAACAGCATGCTCCCAAAGCATGGGGAAGGAAAGGAAAGTTTCAATTCCAGAATCCTAGGAAGCATAATCTTTGAAAACTCTGAGTGTAGAAGAAGATCCAACGAGAGAGACTGAAAAATAAAAATCTAAAGGGGAAGAGCATAAAGAAACAGTGATGTTGGGCCGGCCCTGTGGCATAGCGGCTAAGTGCACGCGCTCCGCTGCTGGCGGCCCGGGTTCGGATCCCGGGCGTGCACCTACGCACCGCTTCTCCGGCCATGCTGAGGCTGCGTCCCACATACAGCAACTAGAAGGATGTGCAACTATGACATACAACTATCTACTGGGGGGCTTTGGGGAGGGGAAAAAAAAAAAAAGGAGGAGGATTGGCAATGGATGTTAGCTCAGAGCCGGTCTTCCTCAGCAAAAAGAGGAGGATTAGCAAGGATGTTAGCTCAGGGCTGATCTTCCTCACAAAAAAAAAAAAAAAGAAAGAAAGGGTGATGTTGAATTCAAATGAAGAATTCTATAGAGATCTGTCTACATTTGCATATCAGAAAGAGGGATAATAAAAGCTAGGTGATTGCAAAACAGTGATGACATTCTAAATGAGATTATAATTCATAAATCTGTAGCTGTTTTTTCCGCAAATAATGAGATAAATGAGATAATTAGATAAAAAATAAAATGTAATGGCAATATGTGGGTCAAAAAGATATAAACTCGCAGGAATCTAGGAAATGCTTAATATGCCTGTCCTTTTTTACTTTAGGGTATTTTTTCTAAATTTTATGTTTTTATAATCATATAATAGGAAGTACATTTAAACCTGCCCCTCAATTATTATGATGCTTAAAAATAACTGTATTAACTTTTTGTAAATTTTTAAAAAAATTCTCAGCCATTAGCATTCATGGTTTTCTTTCAGATTGGTGAGATTTTCTGTCTGCATCTTATAAAAAAAATGCTATTATGGTTTCTGGTTAGAGGCTGTGAATTTTTATTTTCTGGAAAATGAAATTAGAAGAGATGAAACATATTTATATACAGCAGAAACAAGGATACCAATTGATCTGTGAAATGTGAAGTTTCCAACACAATCATGAAGAAAAAGACATTTCGGAAGGAAAATGTTATCTACCTTTCCGTGCCCTTTCACTTTGGTCACAGAGTCGCTCTGGTCATTGCTCCTGAGTGGTTAGATTATTAATCTCCATTTTGATAAAAATATATAACCAGACTCAAATTTGTATGAAACCAGAAGACATTCTAAAATTCATATTATCCTATTTCATATTTCAGAAATGAGATTCTTCAATTTGATCAAAAGGCTACAAAAAAGACTGTTTTCCCTGTTTCATTCACATATGAAGTTTAATTTCAATGAACCCTCCTTTTGAACTAAAGATAGTTTCTCTTACTAACCATAAGTTACTCCAATTTGAGCTGTTATAAAATATTAAATCAATTTAAATCAGTCTCCTCTGAGGGTATAAAAATGAGATATTTCCTTTTACATTTTTAACATATTTATCATAGCAAGCTTTATATATCCATATATAATGGACTTGGATCTTGTTTCCAATGTTGAATCACAGAGCTCTGAATAGCAAACATTTCTCAACACCATTTCCCCTCCTCACCAATGATTTGTACAGCAGCAACCTTGGGTTCAATTAGGGACATATGGTGATTCTCTTAGAGATTTCACTAATTTTTCCCCTAAGGCCCTTTTGATGTCCAAATGGTTGGTTAAATGACTTCAGTAAGTGTCTCCTTCCTTAAGATATTCAAATACGTACTTTACTGATTTCAAGAATATTGATGGATCCCAATAGAGTGGATGGTGAATGAAGAGCATCTCTCTCTGGCTTCCAAGAAAATTGTGCAGAGATTTTTGGCTTCCTTCTCTGACTCGCTTTCTGGTAAGATGATGCACTCTGAGTGACAATGGGTCTGTCCCTGCCTATGATGGGGAGGGTTGGCCACTGGTTTGTTGTGATGGCTGATCTCATCTGGTGTTATAGATTCTTTACCTATATGAGATCATTGGAGAGATAATCTAACCCAGTTATTAACACCTCAGGCTTTGATGTCAAACAGATCTCTTCAAATCCAGGATTTGCCAGTAACTACTCAGGTAAATTTGGGGCAAAAAATTAGATTTTGTGAACATCAGTTTTGCCGTTTGTAAACGAGGATGGTAGTACTTATGCATGAGTAGTTTTGAAGTTTATGTAACATAGTGGAAGTAAAATACTTAACACAGTATGTAGGTCACAGCCGGCATATAATAAGTAATAGCTATTCAAATTATTATATAATTCTATGTATGTTATATATGTTACTACACAGAAAATTATATATCACTACTGATTTTTGGAAATGTAGATCTGAGAGTTTGATCACTGAGGAAGCCTCCTATATTTCTCACTAAGATATTTTTAACCTTCTAAGCCATATGCATGGCATATCTGAGGACAAAAACATGTAAAGCCTATTATGATTAGGTGAGTTGGCGATTTTAATTCTACTTTCATAGCACATAATAATATTGTGATATACCACTTTGTTTAATGCCGACCTTGAGAATGATTGTAGCAGTTTTAAAAAAAAGATGAAAAGGCAAATAAGAAATGTGCTGACATCTTTAGGTTCATATCATCTGCTGAGGTCTATGGATAATTGAGCACTGTCTATATGCCAGAAAAGGCTGTAGGCACTAATATCATGCTCAGTGTTTCATGAATGAAGTCAACATTGAAGATGATCACTTGAAATTAAAATCCCTTAACATAATAGTGCAGCATGGCTTATCAGTGTTATCAGTTACTAAGGGAATTGACAATCTGCCCTTGTGAAAAAGGGAAGAAAATATTATTGCGTGCTTAAAATGGGCTATGTGCTTTCATATTGTAATTTCTCAATTAATTTAACTATTAAAAACTGTTATATGAAATTTTGCCCAGTATTAGATGAGGTAACAGAAAATCATAGAAGTTAATGAACTTATCCAAAATTGGACATGTCAATGAATAGTATAGCTGGAATTCTTCCAAATGTAATATTTCAAGTTGTATGCACTAGAAAATTCACATAACCCAGCTGAAAATATAAATTGCTTATGATTCATTCTATATGCAGAAAATACTTATAGTCAGTTCATGATTTTGAAAATAAAATTGAATGGTTGGATGTTAAAAATAGAAGGTGTTTTGGGGGGAGAGGTATAACCTCTCAAATCTCCTTTGTTTTTTTCCTTTTTGTAGTTTACTTTCAAGGAATTAAGACAATAGGATTTCACGATATTTATCATATTTCTAAATGAAGTCTCAAGTCTCAAGAAATAACAGGCCTTAGAAATTTTAAAATGCATTATTAAATAAAATTCCATCATAATTAGTAGTCTAACCAAATTATGCTCCCAATTTTGGATATTCCAAGCCAGTAATTAAATTTTTTTGGCATTAAATAGTCTATTTAGTGTGTTTATGTTCCAAGAGACAAACTTTTCATTTCAATTCTTCCACTAACTCCAACTTGGTGACTTCAGAAATTTTTATCACTGCTGCTCCTGCTTCTCTATTGATAAACTGTTAATAATAATGTCCAATGTCACCAAGAGAATAAATTAGTAAACTATAGTAAAAATTCTTGTGAAAGTTAAGATCATAAAAAGTAAAGTTTGGGGTGTTAATATAGTCTAAACTTGCTGAATTTAAAATATCATGAACCTTTTTTTATTGAAAAACTATTTTGGGTAGTGTAAAGTATTTCATTGAAGCAGTAATGTCATTTAAATATTCAGTGATGGTATTAAAAGACTTAGCATTGCCTCACTACCGTTCCTTGTTCAGTAAAAGGATGAGCATCTTTCCTTTATTTTTTAGTGCTCTTTTAAAAAGCACTGCTCACAAGTTGAATTTTTTTTTAAGGCTAAAGAAAAAAATCCTAATGGAAAAGTAAAATCTCAACTTCTTGGCCTGAAACCATGTAACACTGTTTTTCAGATGGGAAAAGAGGAAGCGAGAAAAATGTGATGAACCCTTAATACTATAAGCTCCTCTAACTGAGATGTGGTGGTAATTGCTTTTTATTTTTTTGTAACATCTCCTGGAAATGGTAATGCTTTCAAGTAAGGATCAAAGAGAATGACCTACATAAGAACTAGATTGCAACATGTAGTTACATTTTTCATCCTTTGTAATATGCTTCTTGCATCCATACTTCTAATAAGAAACACAGCATAAGGCTCGTCATTTTTTTAAAATGAATTGTCACTAATGTCAGATGGGATACTTGGAAACTAGAAAAAAATATGATTTGGACCAAGATGTTAATACCAATGGATCACTTTTACATACCACTCTTGCACATTTAAAGGAAATAAGACCAAAAATTCAGAAAAATATATATATATTTATATATTTTGTACATGTGTATATTACGTATATTTCTGCATTTTGTATATATTATGTATGTTTTGTATATGTATATATTTCTGAATTATGTATGTATATATATACATATATAAAATATATATTAAACATACATATAAATATATGTATATCTATGCACATAAAATATATGTATGTGTGTATGTATGCGCACACACATTACACACATATATTATCTGTTTCTGATGCAATGTATCTGTGTGTGTGTGTGTGTGTGTATCATCAGAAATAAACAATTCGTCTATGTTTTCCTACCCAAAAGATTCATTAAAAAACACAGGGTTTAACACAAGGAGAGGCAATAAAATGATATTGTTTTTAAGCTTAGACACACTTTAATTCATAAAATTTTGTTGTTGTTTTTCCAGCTCTCAATTTGGCCAGTCAGGAGGAGGTTTACCTCAAAATATGTGGTTACTGGAAATTTTTCACAAGGAAAGATATCTCTTGCCAACCCATCACAAGGCCATAGTTATGTCATTACTGTTATGTTCCCTAATGTTCAAATTTTCCTAGAGAAGTAGAACCTTAATATGTTAGTAGCTAACCTAATGCATCAGTTTTTTTCAGTGATGAAAGTTGCCAGGGGATACTAGAGTTCTAGAGAAAGCTTCATTGTCTAGGAATTGGTAGAGGACTTCAGTGGTACCAGGAAAAAGGCAAACCACTTAATTCACAAATTTTCCCAGGGGCTGTCCTTTGTTAATCCTCCTTCCACCTTTAAATTCAAAAATAACCGACACTATAAATTCCCTAAAAAGTGATGGTGGTCATCCTCTGATATCATTTGTAAATGTCCTTGATAGCAGAAGGAGGTGAAAGAGAAACTATTTAGTAATGGGCCAGGCAGGGTGAATACATTGAAAATAGTCACACTTATTTTTATTGAAAATGAATCCTGTCCTAAAAAAATATCCAAAGTGGTGTTCTGTGGTTATAGCGTCACCCTTTCTTCAAAGGGTAAGATTAATTTCTGTATAGGGTCTAGATGTAGCCTTCCAGAGCCATTTCAGAGAGGCCAGAATGAGCTGATGGATGTCTGCCAACATGCACTTAACAATTTGGGGACAAGCATAAAGGGCTATAAGGATCCAAAAGGAAATAGAAATGGATTAGTCAATATGCCTGCAATAAAAGGAAATGCTTCCATAAAGAGATAGCTGCATCTTACTTTACATAACAGATTGATCTATCTATTCCATAGAGAGTCTGATATATATTTCTTGACTATCTCTATATTGAATCTTATTTGTCTTATAATAATGATAAAATTTGATATGTCTTTCTATTAAAAGAAATATTGTTTCCAATATATCAACCTCGGAACAACAAATCACTTAACTTAATGAAATGCCTATCTGATAGGAGAATAGTGTTCAAATAAAACACTTTATACGTAAAATGTTGAAAAACATTTCCTTTCAACTGGAGCTAGTCTTAAATTTTCAAGGGAAACTGACCACCTCGTGGCACAGAACATCCTGAATTGAAGCCCTTCTGCTTCTATTGCAACACCTTCCTAACATTCTACTACTCCAAACTCTGTTCAGGTTTGCGCTTTAGTGAAAGTGATACTTTTATAAATAAACGAATGAATTCAGACTAAACCCAGGAGGTGATGAAAACATAGTTTGTCCAAACTGAAAATGCTTAAGCAAGAGTGAAAATGTGCTTCACATTTACAAAAATTATCTATTAAAGAACCTGAAAATTCTGTGTTTGCATAGTACATAGAACAAAAGTTCCTTGGTTTGTTTATTTAACTTAAAAAAAGAACAAAATAAAAACCAATAGAAAAATATTTCACCAAAAATTAATAGATTAGAATAAAATAAAGAGATGCTCAGTAAACGTGGATTGAATAAATTATTTATTTTTAAATGTTTTAATATCCATGAATTCTATATTATGAACACTCTAAAGAATTTCTATCTGTAATGTATGGTATATATTTATTCTTACTTTAATTAAAATATGAGCAGAAGTATTCTGTGATAAAACTTTTCAAATATGAATAAAAGAAGTGTTAGAATTTCTTGTATATCTTTTGCACCCATAGGACATATTTTTTTACCTGGAGTTTCTTTTGTATGAAGAGTCTTTAGTTTGTATCTGAAACAAATTAAAATTTTAAAATTGAGATAAGAGTACAGTTTTGCTGCTTTTATTTTTGATGCTTCCTGTTTTCATTTTAGCAGACAGTGGGAATATTTTTCATGTACCATATTGGCCAAGAAAAAGCACAATATTCTTTATGCAGACACTTAAATATTGGCTTCGGAGCTAGAAATCTGTAACTTCTGTGAGAAAAATTAGAAAAAGAAATATTCATCCATGAGGCCGGCCCAGTGGCGTAGCGGTTAGGTTCGCGTGCTCTACTTGGGCAGCCCACGGTTCGCCAGTTCAGATCCTGGGGGAGGACCTATGCACCACTCATCAAGCCATGCTGAGGCGCCGTCCCACATGGAGCAGCTACAAGCATGTACCACTATGACATACAGCTATCTACTGGGGCTTTGGGGAGAAAAAAGGAGGGAGATTGGCAACAGATGTTAGCTCAGGGCCAATCTTCCTCAAAAAGAAAGAAAGAAAGAAAGGAAGAGAGAGAGAAAGAAAGAAATATCCATCCAGTTAAATAACTCTCTTCGGAAAGGACTATACGGATGAAGAAATTACCTTTGGAAATTAGGTTTGGGATTTTGGGGAAGATCATGTGTTTAGTGATTAATACTTACTCCCTTTCTTTACGGGATAGCTCTTGGAAGAGGAATCTCAGTATCTTTTTTTGGACATAATAGGTATTTTCACATGCACATATTTTCTCACAAGCATAGAAAGCCTATTTGCTTTTTGTTGTGTATCTGGATTCTAGACCAGAATATTAGGGCTAGAATAGATATTAGATATCATAAAGGTTAGCCTCCTCATTTTACAAAGAGAAAGCTGAGTCGCAGAGAGATAGGACTACATCCATGATGACTCCGATTTGTAGAGGATACAACCCACAAACAGAGGATGAATTATAAAGAATTCATGTTCAGATATGCCATTTAAAAAATATCTTTATTCCCCTATCACTCCTCTGGAAACACCTAGTGTGATCCTAAGAATTTAACATGGATTTAATTTGAAATCTCCTCTCTCCTTCCCCATCTGTCCATGTAGACAATGGTCACAACTGAAATGGTGTGAATGATAAATGATATCAAATACTTCACAAACTATTTTAACTTACGGGGCTATAATTCCACAAAAGGTTGTTACAATAAAAACAAATGGCATATGTGGCCAACAGAACCCTTCTATGTAATATTATTGTCTCATAATTCAAACTATGGTTAATTGTTATTTGATGTCACATAAGAGTTCAAGAATAAGAATCTTGTCTATTATTTATTCTTCAGTTTTAGGCTCATAAAATTGCTCAAAAATATAAATATATATATAAATATATAATATTTTTCATAAATTTTAAAATATATAAAAATACTCAAGTTGGCCTTTTCTGTGCATGTATCAGCAGTCTCCTTAGCAGTGAGAGTTCATAGGGTTGTCTTCAAATGTCGTGTGTACGTAGATGTTTACTTTAGGCACATAGATGTACATTTTATTCTGTGACCAGAGCTGGAATCAGAGAAAGGCTCTTCTTTCTTCATGACTGCTCAAGACTAAGTTTAAGATTCTCATTCATAAATAGGAAATATTTTATCAAGTATGTGTTAAGCTTATTTCTCTATTTATTTCTAAGTTTGGTTAGTTATTTATTTGCTTTACTTAAGAAAGCTCTGAGTCTAGATGAAAGAAAACACTCGTAACATTTCTAGTATTTTCTTCATTTAACTCTTTATGTCCAAAATCTGAAAATCGAGAGTTGTCACCAGTTAGGCCAAGCTGTGGTTACTCCAACGTGCTCACTGACACCATGGAGTAGTCGAGTAGAAGGAAAGCTCTGGGTGTGCTGCTCATCAGTCATTCTCTCAGTCAAGGGCCATGTAACTCCAGGGTTTGAGGGTGAACATTTCAGCGTCCATGCAGATTGATAGAAATAGTGTGTAAAAGCTGTCACTGTTGCCCAGAACATGATTATATAGTACATTTTGAAAAATTGCATTTATGTTCAGTAGCATATTGTATGTGCCTATGTAACTTTTTTCATTATTTTTGGAGAAATTATATTCAAAAGTACTATATTGGGATTTAAAAATAAAAGTGTCTAATTTGTTTTCTTTCTATCTTTTACTGTCTCTTTACATGCATGTCCTACTATATAAATTACTAATCATTTAGTGTTAATATTAATCTAATGTAGTTAGTAAAGTAATTTGTTTACATACATTTAACTTTTGTGTCATGATGATCAAAGCAAAAAGCACTTTAATCTGTAATATGCAGATAGGATACAAAGTCACTAAGATATTACATTTCTGATCCATCACCCTACATAATATGAGGCCCCACTTGAAAATATAACAAGCCTTTAATGTCTGCTCCTTCTTTTGATTTTTAATTTAGAGAAATACAATCTAAAATAAGAATAAGGCACCACATGTCAGATTCATTCTTTTTCCCAAAAAAATTATGTATTCTAGACAATCATTCATAACCTAGTTTCTTCTTAAGCAAAGAACAATGACAATCTACAAGACATACATTTTAAATATTTCAGTTTCTTTTATCCCATTGTTTTAAAGAAGGTGTCAACATAATACAGCCAACAAATTTTCTTTCTTTTCCTTGTTAGCTTTGCCCAAATATCAGATCATTTTTTTTCATGATTCAATCCTAGTTTAACTTTTGTTATTTTTTAAGATGGAAATATATTTAATCAAAGCATATTTAGTTAATTTTCTCTTTGAAATTTTTCTATAGGCTAATCGTAAGGTAGTGTGTAAGTGAGTATTTGTATACACACACACATCCATGGTTAGTAGAAATAGAAAGCACAATGAAGATCATGTTGATTATCCTTCTAATTTCATACATAAAGAAAGTGAACCTCACAGGGATTAAAAGAGTTGTACATGTTTTGAAGCACTGTTAGATATATAATTAGAGTCCCAGTTTCCAAATGTCCCCTTTCCTAGCAAACAATTGTGAAGATTCCAAATGCACAAAATTGAAATAGCTGTCAGTCAACCACAGTGAATAGAATTATGCCAAAGACTTGAAAAAACCCTCCTAATGTTAGGAAATGATCAACATGTCTGGTTCTCCATTGAACTATTCTGATATGCTTTATATGTTGGGTAGCATAAAAACACACACAGATTTTTTTGAAAGGCTCATCATCAAGTCTCTAATACTGCAGCACCTTGTAAAATGCATCCAAGTGCTAAACTTACCATCCATTCATCCAAGGTTCTGTAGACACTTAACTCAAAATTGTAGAGATCATGCCTAATAGCCTACTTGTACTCTCAGCTGATGTACTATAGATGCTAGGAGTTCTATGGGTAGTTCTCTAGGAATGTTATGTCTGGCTGCCTTTTATCTGAATTTATTATGTCTAGCAGTACTGTGCAGAAGTCCATAAAGTAGTAGACAACTACTACACTTCTGAGATATATATGTCTCATGGGGTAGCCACCAGCTGGAATTTCTCCAGATTTTACTTTGACATAAAATGGCCTCAATTGCTTGGGTCTGGCCTCTGAAAGGTGGCTGTCTTGGCAGTCTAAAAGCATTGCAATTTGGTGAACAAATCGTATACAAGGGAAGTTTAAAATTGAATTAAAGTAGAATTAATATTAGTATAAAAGCAGTTGGGGGAGTGGGGCTATAAAGGTCCTTCAGATTTTTCACTTTAACAACCTATTTTCAAGGATGGCAAGCCAAGCTGATAAACCTGTCCCTAAACTAAAACCTGGAGAGTTATTACAGGTGTCAGACTGGAAATGACATTTATTGGCTGCCTTTTAAAATATCAACCTGGCCCTCTAATGGTACAAGGGTCTAGCGCACAGAGTTGGTAGGTCTCAGAGGTTCTTTTTAAAAATTAGAGAGTGTGGATCTACTTTGCTGATGAAATTCTGAGATGTAAAAACAAAATAAAAAATGGCAGAGTTTCATAACTTATTATAAAATAACAAAAAATGTACACATATCAGAGTATTGGAGATTAAGGGTGTCACATTTCTAAAATTCTTTAAAGTGCATTGGTATACTAGTGGGTTTGTACATAGGCATATTATATATTAATGTTAATAGATCTAAATTAAAATAGTATCAAAATGAATCAAAGGATCAATGATACACTTTTCAACAAGTCTCTGACATGTACCTTCTGTTAACCTAAATTGGTGAGACCATAAATATCCTGAGACAGAAAGAAGATAATATAGTCAGTGGTCTTCAGAAGAGTCTCATGAAACTTTGAGTAAATAAATTTTCTAAAGTCGTTTCTTTTAAAAACAGTTTCTTGCAATGCTGTGCAGCAATGATTGTAGGAAAATTCTTCTTCATGTTCAGTTGAAATCATATCCTTACTCCTCCTTTACTCTAGGAGTAGCACAAAATGGCTTTGCTTGTCCCCTACCACCATTTTGTAATTACTCCTTTTCAAGTTTCAGATCTAGTGATCTTTCCAGTACAGGTAAGTAGAAGAGAAAAATTGAAATGTGCCGATATTTGAGAGATAACGCCTGACCCAATGGACATCTAGTTTGGAATTCTGACTTTACGACTTAGTAGGAAGCCACTAAACCTTAGAATGACCACGTTAGCTTAGAAAACAGATCCCATTTAGAACACCCACTCTGCTACACATTAACATTGTGATCTTGCTTCAGCTATTTAACTGTAGCCTCTATTTCCTGATCTGTGAAGTGGGGTTTCTCATCCCTCATGACAGATATTTTAGGAGAGCAAAAGCAATAATGAATGTAAATTTTTAACAGAGAATCTTACAAAATATGACCCTGATATAAGTTAATGATGAACTATTATTTTTATTCTGAAACAATTATGTAAATTCCTAGGAATACAGTTATGGATAAAATTCCATGAAAAATGTAAACTTTGCTACTGGTTAATTCCACTTTGCTTTTGAAAAAAGTTAAATATCTTACAAGTGAGAGTATACATAAACCACATTGAAATTACTTTAGTTGTTTAAAAAGCAACATTTAATTGAAGGGAGTTATACTTAGATTGTTATGTGAAAAACCAAGGCAATGCATGTAAGAATGCCTCTGCTAATACAGAGGACATTCAGATAGACTGAGGAACTTTGTTAAGCAATATAGATTCAGATGCTGATTAAAGTCTTACTATGTACTCTATTGGAGCCATATGAAGTAAGTACTGATTCTACTAGACCAGTAGGGCTAGTAGAAGATTTCGTTACTTCTTCAAAGTTATTACGCAGCTGTTATGCGTGAAGTGAGATTTCATTTAACTTTAGAACCCATGTATTCCAATTGCTGTGGCTGCATTCCAAAGCACCCCAAAACTTTAACAGCTTAAAACAATGATCACATTTATTTTGCTCATGAGTCTGCAGCTTGGGCATGACTTGGCCAGTATAGCTTGCCCCTGCTCTACTTTGCATCAGATGGGGCGACTTGAAGACTAGGTCAACTCAGAGTCAGCTAGACAGCTGGAATCAACTGAAGGCTTCCTCGTTCTTAAGTCTGGTACCTGCACTGTGAAGACTCAAGCATCTAGGGCCCTCAGATATGTCTTTCTATCCCTAGACATGGGATGAATCTCTCCATTTGGACTCACTGATGTAAATGTCGCTGCTTCCCTTCTCCAGAGATGCACCCTCAGGACACTTCACCATTTATGGCGGAGTGAGTCGGGGTACAAGGCTGTCCCCATTGCCTCAAGGGGGATAAGTCTTCAATGTTTTGATGCTCCCGTGCCCTTCCTTAGAGAATCAGGCCAAGGCTGGACCAAAGTTGAGAACACATCCTTGCTTGTTCTTTTCTCCTTCCCCATCTGACTTCTTAAAGGTTTCTCCAAATGAGCACTCCTTCAATTAATTACATGCTCCTAAACCACTGTCCTAGGAAATCCAGCCAATGACACAGAGTGAAAGTGCGCGTAAAAAAAAATGGAGAAAAATTCCTTATTAGAGTAAATTAGGCAACAGACAACTTTTCTCATTGGTAGTTTTTTGAGGATGTTATATTGACCCTTCCCTAATATTAATTTGGTCTGGAGATACAGTCCTTGGGATTTTCCAAGGCTCCATTAGAGCCTGCTCTTCACAATGTGTGATGTTGTATTTGTTGAGATCTGTGTACAAAAAATCCAGGTGCCTGATTATCTCTTATACCACTCGTCCATGTAAATTAAGTTGCATTTCATTCTATCCTCCCTTTTCACACATGAAGCACAGGACACACTTTTTAAGAAAAACTCCCTTCCCTGTCTCAACATCACTAGCAGTTGTTATTAGAAATTCACACTCATTATGGATTTAGATAGCTTTCCGTGGACTCTGCACCTTTCCCTTTAAAGTAGAGGCAAAATTTACATTGAAATTTACATTACATGAGGCAAAATAGACTGGTAATTTAATGTTGAAAGTATGGGTAGAACTCAAGATGGCGGTGTAGGCAGACTCTGAACTCACCTCCTCCCATGGACACAGCCAATTTACAACTACATGTGGAAAAATTACCCCTGAGACAGAGCTGAAAACTGGATAAGAGGAACTCCTGCAACAACAGACAATCCTAACTGAGGTGGAAGAGGCAGAGACTCCCTTCTGGAGAGGAAAAATGTTGCCTCCACAAGTCGCCAGCTTCACAGCAGCTGGGAGCAGCCCACAGGTAAGCAGCCCTCCCTGGAGGCGCGGGGCCCTGAGCCAGGGAGCGCCCCCGCTGTGGGCATTTTGTGGACCCAGCACAATCGAGACCAGCGGCATAATATCTGACTGTGCCTGCTACTAAAACATTGGGGAGCACCCCCAGAAAACCCGGTTCACAAAGAAACAAAACCGGCTCTTAAAGGGCCCGCGCACAAACTCACTTGCTTCAGAAAGTATCCTAAATTCACCAGAAAGAAAGGTGCACAGTGCTGTGGTGAAAAGAGACTCATCTAATAGGCTCTGAGTGCATCTCGGTGAGAGGTGAGACCTCTCCAGGGACTGGGACATTGGCGGCGGCCATTGTTGTGGCCTGGTGTGGGCGTGCTGACACAGACGCCATTGGAGTTCTCCCTGAGGCCTGCTAGCCCAGGGTCTGCCCCACCCGCTAGAGCACCGATTTAATACAGCTCAGCCAGGGCAGGCAGCCCACACTAGAGACTGGCCCCACCCAACAACAAGCCCTCAGGCAACTTGTGGGCCTGCGTAGATTGGTGACTGAATTCTCTGCAGCCTGGCAGCTGAGCTGACTTTAGCGGGGCAGGGTGTGCACAAGGAACAGGTGGAGAGTGTGGGGCTCCCACCGTGGAGAGACTGGATCCGCTTGGGGAGGTCGGGGTGCTCACATGGGGCAGGACTGTGTTGACTGCATGTGTGGACCTGTGGGCAGCAGGGCTTGTCACCTGCAGAAGACTTGTGCTTCTCAAAGACCCACATAGGGGGTTTGCCCCACCTTCCAAAGCCTGAAACAATTGGGTGCTCCTGTGCCTGAGGCTAGCCCCACCCAGCTGCAATCCTCAGAGAGCTGACAAGAGACCTAATAGGCTAGAGGCTTATAACAATTGTAAGCCCCTGAGCCTAACAACCTGCCACGCTGGGGGCCTACTCACTTAAAAGAAATACTGCAACACAAATGTGATATTAGAACTTGCAGCCAACTCTGCTGGGGCTCCCCACACCTGATAAAGAGACTGAAGGGCCCACAACAACTACAAGCAGCTGAGCATTACATCAGCTGGCCAGGAGCATAACTCGGCCTCCCTGGGTGCCTACAGGGAGAGCAAACAGGCCACAACAGAAGGACACACGTAGCCCACATAGGGGTCACCCTTAAAACATTGAGAACTGAGGGAAGCACACTGAAAGCCTCCTAAGGCATAACTTACATAAGGTCATCTATCCAAGAGCAGGAGACGTAGCTGACCTACCTAATACATAGACACAAGCACAGGGAAAGAGGCAAAATGAGGAGGCAAAGGAATACATTCCAAGTAAGGGAACAGGACAAAACCCCAGAAAAGGAACTAAGTGAAACAGAAATGAGCAACCTACCCGACACAGAGTTCAAACTAAGAGTGTTAAGGATGCTCACTGATCTGGGGAGAAGAATAGATGAACTCAGTGAGAATGTCAACAAAGATATGGAAGATATAAAAAAGAACCAATCAGAAATGAAGAATACAATACTGGAAATGAAAAATTCATTAGAGGGACTCAAAAGCAGAGTAGAGGATACAGAAGAACGGATCTGTGAGCTGGACAAAAGACTAGAAGAAATTACCCAAGGTGAACAGGTAAAAGAGAAAAGGATTAAAAAGTGTGAAGACAGTCTAAGGGACCTCTGGGACAACATCAAGCGCACTAACATCCGTGTTATAGGTGTCCCAGAAGGAGAAGAGCGAGACAAGGGGGCAGAGAATCGATTTCAAGAAATAATAGATGAAAACTTCCCTAACCTAAGGAAGGAAACAGACATCCAGGTACAGGAATCACAGAGAGCCCCAAACAAGATAAACCCAAAGAGGCCCACACCAGGACACATCATAATCAAAATGTCCAGAATTAAAGATAAAGAGAGAATCCTAAAAGCCGCAAGAGAATGTCAAGTTACCTACAAAGGAAACCACATAAGGCTATCAGCTGACTTCTCAGCAGAAACCTTACAGGCTAGAAGAGAATGGCACGATATATTTAAAGTGCTAAAAGGAAAAAACTTACAGCCAAGAATACTCTACCCAGCAAGGTTATCATTCAAAATGGAAGGAGAGATCAAAAATTTCCCAGACAAGCAAAAATTAAAGGAGTTTGTCACCAAGAAACCAGTGCTACAAAAAATGTTAAAGGGACTGATTTAAGGGGAAAAGAGAAGACCACAAATAGGAAAAATTATCTATTTCCATAATAAGAATGTAATGGATACAAATGCACAAAAAAGAGGTTAGATATGACATCAAAAACATAAAAGGAGGGAGGAGGGGAGTTAAAGAGTACAGCTTTCAGACAGAGGTCAAACTAAAGTGACCATCAATTCGGTATAGAAGAAGAAAGGAACAGAGAAGGACTACTAAAACACTGAGAAAAAAAAAAAGTTAAAAAATGGCAGTAAGTACACACTTATCAATAGCTACTTTAAACGTCAATGGACTAAATGCTCCAATTAAAAGGCATAGGGTGGCTGACTGGATAAAACACCAAGACCCATATATATGCTGCATACAAGAGACACACTTCAGACCTAAAGACACAAACTGAAAGTGAAGGGATGGAAAAGATACTCCACGCAAATGGCAATGAAAAGAAAGCTGGGGTAGCAGTACTCATATCAGACAAAATAGACTTTAAAACAAAAACTGTAAAAAGAGACAAAGAAGGACATTACATAATGATCAAGGGAACAATCCAATAAGAGGATATAACACTTGTAAACATCTACGCACCCAATATAGGTGCACCTAAATATATAAAGCAATTATTAACAGACATAAAAACAGAAATAGACAGTGACACAATATTACTAGGGGACTTTAACACTCCACTTACACCAATGGATAGATCATCCAAACAGAAGATCAATAAGGAAACACTGGCCTTAAACGACACACTAGAACAGATGGACCTAGTAGATATATACAGAGCATTCCATCCAAACACCAAAGAATACACGTTCTTTTCAAATGCACATGGAACATTCTCCAGGATTGATCACATATTAGGCCACAAAACAAGTCTCCATAAATTTAAGAAGATTGAAATAATACCAAGCATCTTTTCTGACAACGACGGTATGAAACTAGAAATCAACTATAGGAAGAAAATCAGAAAAGCCACAAATACGTGAAGATTAAACAAAATGCTACTGAACAACAACTGGGTTAATGAAAAATCAAAGAAGAAATCAAAAAATACCTGGAGGCAAATGAAAATGAAAATACGACATGCCAGAATTTATGGGATACAGCAAAAGCAGTTCTAAGAGGGAAGTTTATAGTGATACAGGCCTATCTCAACAAACAAGAAAAATCTCAAATAAACAATCTAACAATGCACCTAAAGGAACTGGAAAAAGAAGAACAAACAAAGCCCCAAATCAGTAGAAGAAGGGAAATAATAAAAATCAGAGCAGAAATAAGTGAAATAGAGACCAAAAAAACAATAGAAAAAATTAATAAAACCAAGAGCTGGTTCTTTGAAAAGATCAACAAAATTGACCAACCTTTAGCTAGACTCACCAAGAAAAAAAGAGAGAAAGCACAAATAAGTAAAACCAGAAATGAAAGAGGAGAGGTTACAACAGACACCTCAGAAATACAAGAGATTATAAGAGAATACTATGAAAAGCTATATGCCAACAAATTTGACAATCTAGAAGAAATGGATAAATTCTTAGAATCATACAACCATCCAAAACTGGATCAAGAAGAAGTAGAGAATTTGAATAGACCAATCACCAGCAAGGAGATCGAAACAGTAATCACAAACCTCCCCAAAAATAAAAGTCCAGGACCAGACGGCTTCCCTGGTGAATTCTACCAAACATTCAAATAAGACTTAATACCTATCCTTCTCAAACTCTTCCAAAAATTGAGGAGGGGGGGGGAAGCTCCCTAACTCATTCTACGAAGCTGACATTACCCTGATACCAAAACCAGACAAGGACAACACAAAAAAAGAAAATTACAGGCCAATATCACTGATGAACATCGATGCAAAAATCCTCAGCAAAATACTAGCAAATCACATACAACAATATGTTAAAAAGATTATACACCATGATCAAGTGGGGTTTATTCCAGGTATGCAGGGATCGTTTAACATTTGGAAATCATTCAACATAATACACCACATTAATAAAATGAAGAATAAAAATCACATCATCATCTCAATAGATGCAGAGAAAGCATTTGACAAAATACAGCATCCATTTATGATAAAAACTCTATAAAATGGGTATAGAAGGAAAATACCTCAACATAATAAAGACTACATATGACAAACCCACAGCTAATATCATCCTCAATGGTGAAAAACTATAAGCTATCCCTCTAAGAACAGGAACCAGACAAGGATGCCCACTCTCACCACTCCTATTTAACATAATACTGGAAGTCCTAGCCAGAGCAATCAGGCAAGAGAAAGAAATAAAAGGGATCCCAATTGGAAAGGAAGAAGTGAAACTGTCACTATTTGCAAATGACATGATTTTATATATAGAAACCCTAAAGAACCACCAGAAAACTTTTAGAAGTAATAAACGGATATGGTAAAGTTGCAGGATACAAAATCAACATACAAGAATCAGTTGCATTTCTGTACACTAACAACGAAGTAGCAGAAAAAGAAATTAAGAATACCATCCCATTTACAAGTGCAACAAAATGAATAAAATACCTAGGAATAAACTTAACCAAAGAGGTGAAAGATCTGTACACTGCAAACTATAAAACATTGCTGAAAGAAATTGAAGAAGACACAAAGAAATGGAAAGATATTCCGTGCTTTTGGATTGGAAGAATTAACATAGTTAAGATGTCCATACTTCCTAAAGCCATCTATAGATTCAATGCAATCCTTATCAAAGTTCCAACAACATTTTTCACATAAATACAACAAAGAATCCTAAAATTTATATGGAACAACAAAAGACCCCAAATAGCTAAAGGAATCCTGAGAAAAAAGAACAAAGCTGGAGGTATCACACTCCCTGATTTCAAAATAGACTACAAAGCTATAGTAACCAAAACAGCATGGCACTGGCACAAAAACAGACACACAGATCAATGGAATAGAATCGAAAGCCCAGAAATAAACCCACACATCTATGGACAGCTAATCTTTGACAAAGGAGCCAAGAACATACAATGGGGAAAAGAAAGTCTCTTCAACAAATGGTGTTGGGAAACCTGGATAGCCACATGCAAAAAAATGAAAGTAGACCCTTACCTTATACCATACACAAAAATTAACTCCAAATGGATTAAAGACTTGAATGTAAGACCTCAAACTGTGAAACTTCTAGAAGAAAACATAGGCAGTACGCTCTTCGACATCAGTCTTAGCAACATCTTTTCAAACACCATGTCTGACCGGGCAAGAGAAACAATAGAAAAAATAAACAAATGGGACTACATCAAACTAAAAAGCTTCTGCACAGCAAAGGAAACCATCAACAAAACGAAAAGACAACCTAACAATTGGGAGAAGATATTTGCAAACCATACATCTGATAAGGGCTTAATCTCCAAAATCTATAAAGAACTCATGCATCTCAACAACAAAAAAAAACTACCAACCCAATTAAAAAATGGGCAAAAGACCTGAACAGACATTTCTCCAAAGAAGATATACAGATGTCCAACAAACACATGAAAAGATGTTCAAAATCACTATCAGGGAAATGCAAATCAAAACTACAATGAGATATCACCTCACGCCCATCAGAATGGCTATAATTTACAAGACAGGAAACAACATGTGTTGGAGAGGATATGGAGAGAAGGGAACTCTCATACACTGCTGGTGGGAGTGCAAACTGATGCAGCCAGTCTGGAAAACAGTATGGAGATTTCTCAAAAAATCAAGGATAGAACTACCATATGATCCAGCTATTCCACTGTTGGGTATTTATCCAAAGAA
Source organism: Diceros bicornis minor (assembly GCF_020826845.1). Classification (NCBI taxonomy): domain Eukaryota; kingdom Metazoa; phylum Chordata; class Mammalia; order Perissodactyla; family Rhinocerotidae; genus Diceros; species Diceros bicornis. The sequence goes on from NC_080750.1 coordinate 22,126,354, forward strand.
CTTGAAAACACCAATTTGTAAAGGTACATGCACCCCTGTGTTCATTGCAGCGTTATTCACAATAGCCAAGACTTGGAAGCAACCTAAGTGCCCATCAAGGGACGAATGGCTAAAGAAGCTGTGGTATATATACACAATGAAATACTACTCAGCCATAAGAAACGATGAAATCCAGGCATTTGTGACAACATGGATGGACATTGAGGGTATAATGCAAAGTGAAATAAGTCAGAGGGAGAAGGTCAAATACCGCATGATTTCCTTCATTAAGTAGTAGATAATAACAACAATAAACAAACACACAGGAACAGAGATTGGATTGGTGGTTACCAGAGGGGAAGGAGGGAGGGAGGAGGGTGAAAGGGATAATTCAGCACATGTGTATGGTGATGGGTTGTAATTAGTATTTTGGTGGTGAACATGATGTAATCTATGCAGAAATAGAAGTATAATGATGTACACCTGAAATTTTTACAATGTTATAAACCAATGTTACTGCAATAAACAAAAAATTAAAAAATAAATAAATGAATAAATAAATAATGTTGAAAGTATGGTTTGGGAGCAGAAATTTTGGCAATTAATGAAATTAATTATAACTGTTATACTGTTATAAGTATATAAATTAATTATATACTCATATACTGTTCCAAAAATAATCTGGTAAATGGACATTATCAAATAATATTGGATGATTCATATGGAATTTTAAACAAAAATTGAAGAATTTAGAAAATTGTTTTCTAAATGTGTAAGATACATTCTCTGCATTTATAGAATCTAGAAAATATTTCTCAGAAATAAAAGGCAAGAAGAAGAGCAAAGTTGAGAATCAATATAGATTTAGATAATAGTATATAATTCCATCTATGTTTTACTTGAGAAATTTTTAAGTAGATGAACCTTTTCTTCAAAAGTCTCCTAACTCCTGACTCTTTTTATGCTCTGGCTCATTCTAATGCTTACATTGGCCAGGGCCAAAAAGTCAGTCACTCCTCCAACCCCACAATGCTGCACACATTCATAGCAAGACACTCCAAGAAGGCACCAGCCCACTGAATCCCCCTTTTTTTTTAATCAAGCTTCGTTGTTTTAAGATAACTATTCCTTGCTAGTTGTTAGACACAGATGTATTTTGTGTAAAATGTATTTTGTGTGTGTGTGTGTGTGTGTGTGTGAGAGAGAGGAAGATGAGCCCTGAGCTAACACCTGCCAATCCTCCTCTTTTTGCTGAGGAAGACCAGCCCTGGGCTAACATCCATGGCCATCCTCCTCTACTTTATATGGGACGCCGCCACAGCATGGCTTGACAAGCGGTGCGTCGCTGCGCGCCCGGGATCCGAACCAGCGAACCCTGGGCCAAAGCAGCGGAGTGCGCGCACTTAACTGCTTGCGCCACTGAGCCGGCCCCTGTAAAATGTATTTTAAACCTCACTTTTCTTAAAAGAGTGAAAGCAAAGTAAGAAAGCTGGAGATTAATGACATCCATAAAAACTGATGACAGCATTTTAATCCTTTGAGTTATACTCATATTCTGAAACAGTAATTTCTTAACTCACAAAGTGGATTTCATCAATGACAGTATTTTAAATCCCCAGTTATGTTTGCACTTTGAAAGAATATTTTCTTAACTCATAAAGTGGACTAAATCAGGAATTTTACTGGTCCAAAAATCTTTTTATGAAAGAGCTCCTATATTTTTTGTTTTTGTTTATAGTTTTGCTTAAAGATAGAAAGCTTTGGAGGAAAATATGGTGTGAAAGTCACACAGTTCAAACCGTTTTTACTGTTTTAAAATAAACACAATAAACAAAAATAAGTGAAAATTAAACCTGTAACCCTCAGACATAAAAAGGAGAATAGACTCATAATTTAATGTTGAAAGTATGGTTTGGGAGCAGAAATTTTGGCAATTAATGAAATTAGTTAGAACTGTTATACTGTTATAAGTATATAAATTAATTGTATACTTATATACTGTTCCAAAAATAATCTGGTAAATGGACAAGACTCCAGAAATTAGAAATAAAAGGGCTAGGTGTGAGGGTAGGAAAACCAGGATAAAAAGGCACAGCATGTTTCTCTGGGCCAGTGAGGAGTGGGATTAGATCCATAGCAAGTCTGGAGCAATTTGGCAATTCTGGAGATGTCTTTGATTGTCACAGCTGAGAGGGGGGCACTACTTGCGTCTAGTGGGGAGAGACCAGGGGTGCTGTTAAATGTCGTACCAGGCACAGGACAGTCTCCCACAACAAAGAATTATCCAGCCCAAAATATCAGTAGCACCAAGGCTGAGAAACCTGTTCTAGGCTAAAGGCTGTCTCTCCCACCAAAGAAAACATTATGACCAAAGAAAATTATTTTATTCAGAAAAATAAAAATCATTAATATTCGCCTTCTGTTTTTGTTCTGTTAACTTAGCCGCACACCAAATTAGATCCTGAACTATGGAGGCATTCACATATGGGACCCTCAGAGTGGGCCAAGTGATTTCAAAACTAGACATCAATTGTATTATACATTTGGCCCATTTGTGTACCTGTCTATCATGATGTTGCTGTGTTCCAGTGGAGGACGATTTGCCCCATTGTTTCCATTCTTGGGGAAATTTTTCTGGGGAGCCAATTGCATAGCTATAATAGCCTCAGGGTGGCCCGTTGGAGGATGGCAGTATAACTAGACCAATACATTTCCTCCCAGGTTAGGTTTGCCTCTGGGCTTTTCATTACTGTTTCTATCTCCCGTAAGGTGAGTATGTGTACATTTTTTAAGGATCCCCCAGAAGAGTAACATTGGGTGGCAATTTCTCTCATTTATTTCCTAAATTCTTATTAACGATGGTCTTGGTCGGCCCAGCAGATTTTGTAACAGCTGTAAGCAAGTAGTTGTCAATTTGAGTGGAGAAACTCCTGTGCAGAGAGCAGTTAGATTTCCCCATGCAATTAAATATATTTTTCACAAGAACTCTCTTTGCTGTAACACCCAAGAACTATGATTGTTTACCGTAGGCAGACAGTGGTGCAATTGTAGTAGAGCCTGCTCCCACTGAGGGTTGTGTAAAACTTGCAGTTAGTATTGTGAGAAGGTTAGGTTAGGGAAGAATTCCCAAGATGTTGTAGTCCCTGATTTTTTATAACTTTCCCTGGCCCAGGTACTATTACGTTGTATACATTGGCTTCCTTGTACAGATTGATAAGTGGCCAAGGAGGAGGTCCATGGTAAAATGCCTGTGGCCACTTGGTTAGTGCAATGTCTTTCCACATCAATAAGTAAGGTTTATCCTGGAGGGGGAGAGAGATCATTATAATTAATAGGAAAAGAGGCCAATATTTGTAGTATTCTTGGCAGGGTTTACATTTATCATCATCCCAGGGATTAGGAAGAGCTATAATTTTATCTCTATAATATTGCATGATTTCTTGGTATTGACTTTGGATTACAGAATTTTTAATTTGATTGCACCAATTGTGAGTATCCTGGTTGTAATATTGGGTGCACACTACCTCTGGGAATTCCTTAAATGAGATTGGACATGTCATGGCCCTTTGCTCTACTTGTTTGATGGCACTAGTAAATAACAGTGAATTATGTCTGATCTGAAGCAAGAGTTAGCTCACAGGGTTTAGAAGGCATTTAGGAGACAGGCACTGTATTTTAGAGTCTGGCTTTGCAAGAATAGGTGTTTCTGGTAGTGGTAAACATAGGAGGAATTGTGCTAGCCTCAGTGTTGATGTATGTTGTCTTGTTAGGAGGAATGACCAGCCTGATTAGTCAGCAACATGGTTCCCGTTGTCACCAGTCTAACCCATGTTGTGTATCTCCATGTGACGTGACTGTAGTGTATTGCTTCTAGACGTATCTTGTCAGTAGTAGGATACAAATTACCAGGGCTAGAGTCTTCCACCAATAGATGTGTAGTCAACACTGGTGAGGGTGAGAACTCAGGTAAGGAAGGGGCACAGCAACAGATCAGGCGTTAACGTCAGAGATCATCTGTGGCCGGCAGTAGAGGATCCGATTGTCCCCCGGGTATTGGCAAAATGCTGTTACACCACGTCCAGGGGTGATTAGTTCCATTTGCTGGGTGTTGGGAGCAGGTCCAGGTTTATTCCACAGTGCCTTTAATTGAGACAAGTATGTGGGCAGCAGATGAGGACACCTGTCTCTCTCTCCAGATAGGGGTGGGTGGTTTGTTTGGCTTATGCTGGATGATGAGAGGATACAGGCTGAGGATGGTCCCAGAGTTGGTGGTCCACGACAGGTTCTCATCAAGACCAAGGGGCAAGTGGGTAGGCTCTGGATTTTCTGTGATGGAAAAAGCAAAGGTGAAAGTACCAAGTGGTTGTTCCTTTGCTAAGGGAAGCAATGTCAGGGTTCCCACGTCTGTGAAAACTTGTAATTGAATGTGTCTGGTGTGTGTATAAACATCAGGAGAGGGTGCAGTATCTCTATTTGTGGTCTCTACATTTATTGCCCATTTAAATATGGTGTAGTTGTGTCATGGGTGGGTGTGTGTGTGTGTGTGTGTGTGTGTAGGTGGATTTAATGTAATCAGAGTTATAAGCAGTATTTTTGACCATTCGTGGGACCATTGTGACCTCCAAGGTCTCTCAATAGCCCTTGTTTTAAAAGCTCATTATATCTTTCTATGATAGCTACTACTGTAGCATGATAGGATAGATCTAAGGAAAAAAGAAAAAAACCTAAGCAATGTTATTTTGTAATGCCCATTATTGTGTTTACTTTGTGGTGAAGTGGGAGCCTTGATCTGCTTGTATGACTTGGGGCACCTTCAAAGGCTATAAAGCTGTTTTGTTAACGCCTCAATATTAGCAGAGGTTGACACTTTGCAAGAACAGGCTAATAGAAGAGCTTTGTGGTATCCACCATTGTTAAATCATATTTAATGACTCCTAGCACTGAAGGGAAAGGCCCAATAAAATCAATTTGCCAGTTCTGATGTGGCCCTTCTCCTCTATAAACTTCTCCTCCTATGAAGTAAGCCCAGTCTATATTTCTGGCATGTGGTATGGTTCCTAATGGTTTTGTATAAAATGTCTCTCTGCTGGGTTGCTTCTTCTATTAACAACCTATTTTCATAACCTCATGATGCCCCAAAGCCTTGACCTCTCATCTACTGACCAATAGAAAGGGTAGGGTGGTTCACCTCAAAGCTTGGAGGACTCTCTCTCTTTCAAGAAGCTTTTCTGCTTTAGTGGTTTGTTTAGGTTGTCAGATTTAGCTTTGTATCATGCCTCTTATGTGTCTTGTGTGGTGTGAGCCAAGGTACGGGCTGAGTGAGAGCCAATACAGCCTTTTCTCATATCAATTTACCCAATTATTTCTGTCTTGTATTTTCCAGCCCTGATTTTGCCAACTAAGCAGTGTCACTCAAGTAGTTTGTTGATTAGCCTCCAACCAGAAGTCAGTGAAAATATGAATCTTAGGGAAATGTTTGTCAATGGCATACTCTATTTCTAGGAGTATTATACACAGTTCAGCCCACTGAGCACTTTGGTCTATTCCCTGTAATAGAAATTGGAGTGTTGGAATAAGGGTGATAGGCTGTGGTTGTCCATCATCTGGCTCCCTTGTACCCCATGCTCTCTCCACTCTTAAAGAAAGACCTTTGCTTTTCTTGTTTTGAGAGTGCTGACCATCCTCCCTCTGGTCCCCAATGAGTGAGAAGGAGAGGCATTTCAGGGGGTTTTGGCAAGTTAACCTCAATGGCAGGGTATGTGGCTATTTCCTCCAGAAGTTGTGAAACTCCCGTAGGGCCCAGTTTAGCTAGATCCAGTATATATCATTTCCATTTTATTAATGAGGTCTCTGTTGCTGATCCAATTTTATAGGGAGCTTTTTCCATTACCCAGTGTATAATAGGAATCTCAATCCATAGGGTAATTGGCTCTGCCCAGTAAGGGCTTCAGCTTTGATAATGCCCAGTACACCACCAGGTGTTGCTTCTCTAGTGGTAAACACGTTTGGGCTGAGTCTGGGAGCCAGTAAGCATTTTCCTGTCCTTTTGGCTCCTAGAAGCAAATTTTGGGGTAGTCAAAAACTCTAACTCTAAATCCTGTCTTCAAGGCACTAGCGGGAGAGCAGAAGAAGTAGCCTCCTTAAATTTATCTAGGGTGTGTTGTCAATCAGGTTCCCACTAAAAAGTGGAAGACTTATGGGTGACTTGCTAAATGGGGGCCTTCAAATTTTAGAGGTGAAGAGTAGGTTGGTAGCAGAGTTCAAATATTCATACCAAATGTTGTGAGAGGCTGAACAGCTAGGAGCTTGCCTTTCACTTGATTGGGAATAGATTGCCCTTCTGAATTTCAAATGTATCCCCCAATTTAAAAGACTAGGAAAGCCTTAAACCTTATGCAAGTGTTCCACTCCCTCTCAGTGAGGTGTTAACTCATGGTTGTTGTCGCCTGTGAGACAGAATCTTAGTGAGGTCCAGTGAGGAAGTTGTCATCAATATAATGCCAAAGCCAAGTTTTCGGTGGGAGTGTGGGGCAAATGTCTATGTCTTATCAGCAAATCCCATGTGCAATTGTAGAGTTATTAAAGTACCCCATGGGCAATCAGGAAAAGGTGCACTGTTGCCCCTCAAAAGTGAAGGCAGGTTATAGTTGATTGTCTTGTGAAATTTTTACCAAATAGAACATGTTAGCCGAGTCTATAACTCCAAGTCATTGACCCATGTTCTTTTGAATGTTATCCATTAAGGTGAGAATATTTGGTAGAGGTGCTTCAATAAAGGGACCAGCTTGGATTAACTCTCTATAGTCTATACTTATCCTCCATTCATTAGCAGTAGCCTTAAACACAGGCCATACCAGGGGATTGAAAGGAATCAGTACCCCTTCTTTAAGCCGTAGTCAACAGGCTCTAATCCTTCAGTGCCTTACATTAGATGACACTGTGGCATATTTATCACCTGCGCTGTAAAGAAAAGTTAACTGGTTCCCACTGGGTGGTTCCCACCAATATTATAAAGCCTTACGCTTGTTCCAGGAGGTTACCTACTGACTGAGAAGGTCCAGTCCAATAATGGGAAAGGGATAGTGGGGGCAGAAAGGAGGGAAACAACCAGGACAGAGGCATCTTTTAACAAAACTGGGCTAATTTTAATAGCTAAGCAGGTAATTACCCCTTTAATTAATATTCTTTGTAAGACACAAGAGTGTCATGTCCTGGGGGGAATGAGGAGGCTTTAAAGCATAAATGCTTCCTGCTGTTAGGGAGACTTGAGCACCCATGTCCAACAGAGCCAGCCAGTGTTGTTTCTTTTTTGGAGCCCAAACTACAGTTAATGTGGTAAAAAGGTGGTTATCTGCTGGAAGGGGCCACTTCAGAGATTCTGGATTCCTATGTGAGAGTGTGTCCCTGCCACTGGCAAAGGTCAGGGATAGGCACTGAAGGCAGGGTTGTCTCTGAGTCAGACACTTGCTGTGGATTATAATATAACTCTATTAAATATTGTCATTATTCTACCAATTTACCAAAGATTATCCAATGTGAGACTCCCTTGTTCTTGAGGGTCCAATATAACACCTTCTTATGCATCTTGGGTTCATGCTTAACAGAGGGCCTGGCTGGTTTGTTTGTCTTGGGGGTGGAGGTGGCCTCGCTGTTGATAGTAATTTTGATGTAGGCCAGGTGGGATATTGTTTGTAGAACTAATAGTCAACACTAGCTCTGAGTTTCTCTTTCGGGAGTTTCTATTAAATCTAGGGCAGCTATGGTTTCTTGAATTGTTTTATCATTAACCATCATAACCAGTAAAGAGGACTTACATTTGTCAGGAGCCTCCCTGAGAAACAATTGTGTGGAATCGGGACTCAATTCAGCCTCCTCTGGACTTGCCAAATCATTATCCATTGCCTGAAAAGCCCATTCTAACATCCCCATCTGACAGAGGAGGTCTTTGGCCTTGTCTAACATTTTCCATTGACTGTCAGCCCAGGCTATTATGAAACCTAAAGTAGGATAGGCTGACCTTCAAGCCTTGGAAGTCCACATCAGAAAGGTCTATGTGAGCAGGAGTACACAACCTCCTCTGGTGGTCACCCCAACTGTGCATACTAATTGTGTGGGATTGTTTACTAGGGACGCCATTTTTTCATCCCATACTGTGGCAGCCAATTGTTTAATTTCAGCCCTGGGTAGATAGAACTCATCCCTGCCAGATACATTCTATACAGCCAGAGAGCTGCTTTTTCATTTGGTTCCAGGTAGGTTCTTATGGAGATACTGGTCCTCAGGGCAAGAGAAAGGGCATATTTTCTTCTCCATCTGAGAAATGGACTCTCCTTCTTGAACTTTCTTGTCTTTTCTCTTTTATTATTTTACTGGTGGTCACCAGCAAAGCTAAGAGTAAATTATCCTCATGGTGATCATGGTTGTATTGTGCTGGCTTTTACTCTAAAGGGCATCAGTCCTTTTTTTCTGGGGTCCTGCCCTCCCTGGAGTCTACTTAGGGAGGGAAGGGGAGCTACCCTACTGGGGAATAGAGGGGAAAAAGGAGGAAGGAGGGAAAGAGTGATTTTTTGCTATGCAGTAATGCAGTCTTCCTTAAAACCCAGGGCTGTATTGGCGAAGTGTTTTTTTAGCCCTGGGGAGGCTGAATATTTGAACAAAATTGAGATTATTAGAACAAAGAAGAATGTTGGGTTGAAAAGACCACTTAAGGTGGCAAACATTAGCATCTTGCACATTAGCAAAATGACCCCAGAAAATCTGGTAAATCTGATACTGTGTTAAAAAGTTAGAAAGTTGTCAGTAAGCTATCTGTCAAAGAAACAATAAACCCAGATAACTCAGCAGACAAATTATTTGAAACCCTAAATGAAGAGATTTCAAAGTCAGAAAGAAAAATTTCTAGCTTCCTTTTTATAAGCCACCACAATACTGAGAGAAAAATCTGCCAAAAATAACACAACAGAATAGCAATCTAGCTAAATATATTACTATTATTTATGAACATCATTGGAAAATTACTTAATAAAACTTTTTAAATATAATTATATAGCACATCAAGAGGATAACATACCATGATAAAGTAGATTATAACAGCCATGCATGGATAGTTCAATATTATGAAATCTGTAACTATAAGTCAACCATATTATTAATTCAAAGGGCAAAAATATGTGATTAGTTCAATGAATGCCAACATTGGAAAGGGAAGTTAAGGTTAGTTATCTTTGTTTGCAAATGACATGATGGTAAAGTTGGATAATGCAAAAGAATTAAATTTAAAAATACATGATACAATGAGAAAATTTAGTAAGGCTACTAATTATAAATTGGTATACAGTCACGCACCACATAGTGATGTTTTTGTCAACGATGAACCACATATATGACGGTGGTCCTGTAAGATTAGTACCATATAGCCTAGATGTGTAGTAGGCTATACAATCTAGGTGTGTGTAAGTACACTCTATGATGTTTGCACAACAACAAAATTGCCTAAGAATGCATTTCTCAGAATCTATCCCTGTCATTAAATGATGCATAACTGTATAAAAATCAATGGCTTGTCCTAAGTAAAGAGTAACCATTTAGGATATGCGCTTAAGAAATGAGAAGGAACATAAGAAAAGATGTGAAAAAATGGAAAGCTATACTTCATTTTTCATGAGAAGATTCAGTATTTTTTTAAAATTCATGTTATCTAAATTACTGGATAAATCAATATGCCCACAATCAATCCAACTAAAAGTTTTTGGGGTGCTGTGATTTTAATAAAATGATTCTTAATTTCATCTGAACATAAATGTACAGAACAAGTATTAAAAGAAAAGTGATGAGGAGGGAACTAACCTTACAGACACTGGAATATGGTGGAAAGAATATAGTGATTAAAACAGCATGGAACCGGCAAAGAGTGGACATTCCTTGAAAAAAGGAGTAGGCGTCAACTAGGTGAATATGAGGGGTGCTTAGAAAGAAAGGAGCAGGACTAACCAGTGACCCAAATGCAGGGAATGTGGCTGGAGAGATGGGGACCGGGATAAGCAGTACATTGTGGGCACTGTTAAAGGTCTTAACCTAAGGAAAATGTGAAGTCACTGAGATATTTTAGCCAGGGATGTGATAGAATCAGACTTTGCTTTGAAACGATCATAACCACAGTATCACTAAATATGAGAAATAAACGTGGATAAAGTAAGACAAAAAAATTAACATGAGGAAGTCCAAGAAGTATAAACAATAGCATATTTTTAAATAATTATTTATCAAAGACAAGTCTTGCTATTGCATTCAAATAGGGAATCCAAGATAATTGAGCAAAGAATCTTTTATTTCTCAATGTCTTTGGAAGTTCCTTTATTGCTTTTTGACATTTGATATAGTGGAGAAGTTTTAAAATATATAGTTTTTTTTCATGTGTTGGTAATCTGTGTTGTTCTTTTAAATATGGATGCTTGTAATAGTTGACTTCAGAGTCATAATATAAAATTTTTACCAAGATATATCCAGTATAGATATCTACTTATCCATTTTTCCAAACACATGTTAAACAACGGTTTTCAAACTTAGACTTACTTTAGATTAGAAAGCTTTTATTATTTTACAATATTATTTCTTCTCTATAGTTTATTTTTTATTTTTTTAATCTATGGACAATCTGCTTCTGTTTATTAAATATAATAATAATTTAAAAAAATTTTTTTGCCAAGGAAGATTCTCCCTGAGCTAACATCTGTACCAGTCTTCCTCTATTTTGTATGTGGGTCGCCACCTCAGCATGGTCGCCAATGAGTGATATAGATCCACACCCAGGAACTGAACCCGGGCCGCCAAAGCGGAGAGCACCAAACTTAACCACTAGGCCATGGGGCTGGCCCCAATAATTATTTTTTGAGCACTTTATTTGTTTCATATTTTTCCTGTTGTCTTACTTTTGGGCTTCCCACTATTTAGATTTTCTACAGTTTATAGCCTGCCACTTACTATCAAAAATGTGATTTCACTTTTGTTTACTTTGGTTTTCATTTTAATGGAGTCATTCCTTGACTTAATTTGTTATACACATACTACCTTCTCTTTTACAGAGAACACAAAGCATTTTTATTAGTCTCTTTAGAAACATGTTTTTAGATGAGTGGTTTATTCCAAATATTTGTTCATTATTTCTTTGTTCCTCTGTAGCATGATCACTATGTTAAATATTGTCTATTTCTCTATTTCTATTTCCTATACGTCTTAGGAAAGTATTCTTTTTGGATTTTCTGACACTTCTAGTGCAAATCTTTGACCACATCCAATCAAATGAATGGATGACAGAGTTAGTCATACACTAAAAGCAAAAGAGAAAAAGCAACAAGGTTGTATGAAATAGTCACAAGACTATACATAAATCTTTTGTATAAAACAATAGAAATAAAGTAACCATTATTTTCTCAGTAGATGTAGTTACTTAAGAAGAACCCCATGACAAAGACTGTTTCCTTGACTAAACTTCAGTGAGGCTTCTCTGAGCTCTCTTCTTGATGAGACCTTCACCTTGGCTCCCATTGTTGCTGTAGCCACAGCAACATAGCCCAGTTTTAGCAAAAAGCATGTTAAATGGGTTTAACAGGAATCCCGCTACACTTGATGTCTCCTCTCAGTTATTTTCCCTCCACTGTCCGCCTCACTGCTCGTTGGCTATAAATCTCCACTCGTCCTTGCTGTATTCAGAATGGAGCCCTGTTTTATAACGAGGTCTCTTTTCCCCTACTGCAATAGTTTCTGAATAAAACCTGTTTTTACTGCTCTAACTACTGTCCACCTCTAGTTTTCTCTAAAGGTAGACTTCAATAAGATATGATATACAAGGATATATTGAATTTTGAAACAAAATGCTAAAAAAATAAGAAATAAAAGTGGAGAATTTTTTAAAAATGGAGTTAGGCATGCTTTTCTCATAGAAAAAAAAAATAAAGAGCAAAATAGGAAAAGAAAGGCCAGAACAGTGGGGCTCCAGCTGTAACATCCTCCAGAAAATCTTGCCTTATTAAGCGAATTGGTTTCTCTTTGCTTCCTCGCTGGCCCCTAGGTGCTTTCTGCTTTGCTCTGTAGGCAGTCTCAGTTTTTCCAGGAGGATATGAGTGTATTACTCAGTGTGTAGTAAATACTCAATACAAGCTAGCTTCCTCACTGCCTGGAGCTGGATTGATTTCCACAACAATGCTGTAGAATTGCTAAAAAAGGAGTACGGCCAGGTGGACCACCGGCTCCTTCCAGCCTTGGAGATCTTTTATTGGCTATGTAGTGTGCGAGTGGCCAATCTGAATTGACAAAGGGAAACGAGAAATGTCCGATTTCATGTTAAGAGAATTAAAAACAAACATCTTTCCCAAGATGCCTTT